>NW_006409099.1:433320-447273 GCF_000296735.1 Chrysochloris asiatica
GGAACAGCTGGTAGTTTCAAACTGCTGACCATAAGGTTTGCAGCCTGATTCATAACCAATTTTTTTGCTTTGTAGTTGTCTTTGTTATAAATTGGTATCTCTCGTTCCCTATTTTAGTCTCATAGGCTTGTTTCACTTTGGATTTTTCTGTATCTGTACTGTCAACTCACATCCTTTTAAGATTCACTAATAATGGGTGTGGCTAATGGAACAACCAATTTTACTGTTGTTTAATATCCAGTATTTTTTGTCTTGATACTGAATTTTGTCAGTAGAGTGTTTCACAAATATATTCTCATACTTTGACTTACCTTTTTACATGATTTTAATTGTTTTGCAGACACTCATAATTATAATACATTCAATTTCTTAGTGTTTTTCATACAGGGTTGCTGTGAGTCAGAACCAACTTATAGGCAATTAACAACAACAATATCCAATATGCAGTATACCTCAATTTATTTGCCCATTCTTCTGTTGATGGAATTTTGTGTGTTTTTTTCCAGTTTCTTTTCCATCATGAACAGTACTGTCAGGAACATTTTGTACATATCTTCAGGAATATAAGTGCAAAATTTTCTCTTCAGTATATATCAGGAAGTGAAATGTCTGGGTTATAGGGCATACAAATGCTCAAATTTGTAAGAATATGCCAGAGAGATTATTCTAAATTACATTCAGCAATATGTAAGAGATTTAGTTGATACAGTCTTAGTATTGTCAGACTTCTGACTTTTTGCCAATAACTGTAAGATGGAATCTTTTTGGGGTATGACTTTGCATGTACTGAGTCACAAGTACCATTGAGTATCTCTGTAGGTTTTTCTATTCTGTGCAACATCTGGCTTTATCTTTTACCGTTTTTACACTTTTTTATTGGTTTGAGTTGGGTTGGGATTTTTTCTTTTGTCTTGATAATAATTTTAGTCAGTAGAAAATTTTACAAATATATTCTCACACTTTGACTTACCTTTTTACTTGATTTTAGCTAATTTTTAGACATTGATAATCATAGTATATTCAATATCAATCTTTTTCTTTTATTGGTTTATTGATGAAATCCTTTCCTACATTGAGATCAGAAAATTTCATCTGTATTTTTCTTGTAAAAATTACAAATTTTTGCTTGTGGCTTTTAAGTTCTAAATTTATCTAGAGTAAATTTTAGTGTATACAAGGAGGTTTCAAAAAGTTCACGGAAAAATTCTATTGTCTTTTAATTCTATTTTACCACCGACTTTCTGAAATACTGTGTATTGTGAGGTAGAGACATATGTTAGTCTTTTTCTACATGGTTAGCCAATTACTCCAAATACATTTGTACACAAGTCATTCCTTTTCTAATGGTTTGCCATGTCACATGTGTTATACATAGAAGCTCTATATATGTATGACTCTGCTTGGGGACACTCACAAAATGGTTAATTTGTATATTCTTGTACTAATGCCACAGTATTTATTACTAAAGCTCCATCATAAGTCTTGAGATATAGTAAATCAAATCTTCCTTCTTTGTTTAGAAATACGTTAGATATTCTTAAATTTCTGGACTTCCACTTTAACTTTAGAAATAAATTGTCAAATTCCATAAAATATTCCATTGGGCTTTCATTGGAGTTGTAGAAATTATGTGATCGATTTGGGGAGATCATATTGTGATATTAAATCTTCCAACTAATAAACATGGAATATCTCTTCATGTATTTAGGTCTTTTTCAATATCCTTTAAGAAGATTTTACACATTTCTACGTAAAGGTCTTTTCAGCTTTTGTTAGATTTATTTATATGAATTTTGTAGTTTTTATTGATACGTAAATGGTAGCAACATTTTTAAGTTTCTTGCTGACGGACAGAAAAGCAGTTGGCTTTTGTATATGGATCGTATACTCTGCTACAAGGCTAAACTCTCCAATTATTTCTAGTAATTTGTCTTCATACTCTAATTTTCTAAATAGAAATTCATTATCACCTACAAAAAAAGGTGTGTTTTATTTCTTCACTTCCAATTTAATGTTTTTCATTTCTTTTTCACTATCTGGGAGTTTCAATACAAGGCTAAGTCAAAAAGTATTGCTATAAAATCATACAAGATTTTATTAAACAAAATATCAAAACGTGAAGCTACTTTTTCTTGATATAGCCTCCATTTACGCCAATACGTTTTTCTGAAGGCAATGTTTCCATCTATCTAATCCTTCCCAAAGAATTCTACATTCTTCAATTTACACCATGTCAAATAATAGTTTTGGCAACCTCGGTAGGCTCAAATGGTGTTTTTAAAAAATGTTATTTTTTGGGGGAACAAAAAGAAGTATGAAGAAAAAAATATCAGACTGTAGGGTAGATGAGGTAAGGATTATCAATGAAATTCTTACAGGACAGCCTTTGTTTCCCTTGAAGAGTACATTATCATGATAGGAAAAACTTCCTTGATGTGATTTACCTGGTCTTTTTCTCACTGATTCTGTTTTTAATTTTCTTTAAGCTTTTTCATAATAAGTACCTATAACTGTCTTGTGCCCTTCAAGAAAATATAATAAGATTACCCATTGGAAGTTCCTAAAATCTAGCATTAAAGCTTTTGAATGACCACTCTTCCTTGAATTTAACTGACAGCAGATTGGTCTTTTTGTTTTGTTATGGAAACCCTAATGAGACTAAGACAAGTGTATTACTGAGAGAATTTGTGTGCAGCTAGCCACTAGCCATTGTTGTTGCTGTTGTTAAGCGCTGTTGAGTCAGTTCTAACCCATAGTGACCCTGTATAGTGTTTCTGAGGATCAGCTGATGAGCTTGAACCACCTACCTTGTAGTTCAAACCGACATTGCAGTCCAGTGCATTAACCAGAGCGCCATACCAGGACTCTGGCCACTGATTGTAGAGACATGTTTAAAGATGTTTTACATGTTTAAACATTTTCAGCCACTGATCATAGAGACATGTTTCAATATGTTTTGTCTGGAATAAACCCAAGTTATATATGAGCTGGAACCTAGTAGTAATGCTTTGACTTACCCTCATATAATGTCGAATTGGAATGATGGCTGTGGACAGTCTTGTCTTTTGTCTGATTTTTATGAGTACTTGAATAGAATTCTCCTCTCCAAATAGGTATTTGTCCTGAGTGACCTCATTCATGTGGATAATTTCAATGAGAATGACAACTCCTCAAGTTATTTTCATCCTTGCTCACCCTAAAGCCCCAAAGCCACATAGCCAACCAGCTGCTCAAGACCTCACCTTGGATAGCACATAGAAGGCTCTTGCCACCACGCTCAAAGCTGAGCTAGCTTACTGTTGTTCTCATACAGCTGCTTCCCATCAGTGTCCCCTATGTTAGCCAGTGCCTCCACCATCCACTCAGAAATCCTGCCATGGGCCCCTCTTGTCTTTCTCAAGCCACCACCATCCAATGAATTCTAGCTCCAAAAATAGGCTGAATCTAGGACCAGGACCCATAAATATTAGCTAGCTCAATTCTCACAAGAACACTGAATGAGGCTGCTTTTCCCTCAGTTGCCAGACTGGAGCCAGTAGTATAGGGGTATAACCTCCAGGGAAGTAGCAACAGAAGGGTCAGGTGGTCTGTTGTGGCACAGGGAATCTTAAGTATAGGAGGGAAGGAATGGCACTAGTCCGACTCAAGGAGGCGAGGGGCTGGGAGCCAATGAGAGACCCCTCCCTGGCCTCTACTCAGGGTCTAGCCTTCCTACCACATTTGTTGTCTTCTCTCTGCCTGCTCCTCCCACCTGTCTCCCTAAGTGAACTGAAGATTCAAGTTCTATAGACCAGAGCTCAGGCTCTTCCCTGTTACAGGCCAGCTGTGCAAGTCAGGGCATGTTGCTAATTTAGTCATTCTTGATGTCCTCATCTGTGCAGATGGCTGTTCTGAGGTCAAGGTGGTCAGTATTAGGGCCCCTCCTGGGGGTGCCACAAGGTCTTAAGCAATTCAAATGGTTTGGCTTCATTCATTTGATGGCCATCCAGCCTGTGGGAGGTAAGTGCTAAGGGCTCCATCCCCACACAGTCTCATACTGAGTCCTTTCCCCTAACTCCTCTCCACTTCCTCTCATTAAAATCTCCTCTTGCCCCACGGGTAGTGCCTTCCTGCACTCTTGAGTTCCATCTGCTTGGTGAAGTAGGCAGGCTGGGATTATTAATAGTAACATTAATAACTAGCATTTATTGCATACGCACGATGTACTTGGCACAGTACTGAACATTTTAAATGCATTATTTCAATTGATCCACACTGAACACGGTGCTGCTGCACTTGTTTCCCTATATAAGACTCTTCAGAACTCATCTAGACTCTGATTTTTACACTGAGTAAACGGAATTCCAGAGAGGAAACGCTGCCTGCCCAAGGTCACTAGCAACTCAAAAGTAAGAACTGTTCTCTCTTCTGTACACTATATAAGATGACCCTGTTTCCAGGACACGGTGAGCCAAACTCTTCTCACAGTACCTGATGTGGGCTGAGAAGCCACCACAAAGGGAAGACAGAGGGACTTCATCCTCTGGCCACCATGGAGTGACTGTCCAGGCTATGCCAAGGTAAAGTTTTAGTTAGTAAAAAAGGCATGGTTCAGGGTCAGTCGCTGGGGTCTGCTTAGAACCAGAGATTGGTGTGGTTAAAGGGTCAGTGTGGGTTGGAACCAAGGGTCAGAGCACAGCTGCTTGAGGTTAGTGTGGCTGGGGTCAAACATCAGGATGTAGAGGTCAGTATGTCTGGGGTCAGTCCATGTCTAAGTTCAGCATTCAGTGTGACTGGATCAAGAATTAAAGTTTAGATTGTGGTTGAATTCAAGGGCCAATGGGTGGCTAGCTTCCAGGGTCAGTGGGTGACCTCCTGCCTAGAAAGAATCAGGACCTCTCCTGGGCGCTCAAGTCAGTAAGCCTCCCCATGGCCCAACTGTGCACAAATCTCTGAAGTAGCTTGAGCAGGGGAGTGAGTTTCAGAGTTACTGGCTTGGAGCAGGTGGTACAGAGAGCCCCAGGCAGGACATGGAGTCCAGAGGACATGGGCTTGGCCTGGTAGAGGCCACAAGCAAAGATAAAGGAGTGTCCCCATCATTGAGTCACTCGCCTTATCGCTACAGAATCTTACCCTGCCTCTTCCCCATCACCAGTACCAGAGTCCCAGCCTCACTCTACTCCCAGCTGCCAACACTGGCAGAACAAAATCTCTGGCCTTAAGACCCTTTAATGTAGTTTAATGAGGCAGCTGTGCCTCCCCAGTCAGTGTGGCTTCCTCAAGAAAGCAGATCACGATCTGCTCGCCACCATCTAACCCCCACCCCATCCCAGAAGATGCCTGCTTTCCTTAATCAAGAGCTGATGCTGTTATCCCCTGCTGAGACGCTTCACTTGCTGTTCTTGGAGCACCTCCCTGAGTTCTCACCCATCTCCCAAACCTTGCCTACTTCCCTGGTCCTCCATATTGTCACTTCATCTCCTCTGGTCCTAGCCCTGTGGTATTTTCAAGGCATCCAGGAGGAAGGCTGGTGTGCTGTGTGTGGGTCTTTACTACACTTCTCTCTAACATTTGCTAATCACCCTTGTCAGGCTCAAATCAAATCACACCCAGGTGCCCTCTGAACAGACCCAAGGCTCGGGTAGGGGCTGGATGTGTCCGCAGAACCCACCCTGCCTTGCTTTAGTTGTTACTATATTTATTTTTAGAGTTACTTGTCATCTACATAATTGATTGTGCTTTTTCCATTAACAACAGCCATGTAATGTTTCCTCTTAAAATGCCAGAAGGCAGTTCCTGGAGGTGGTTTGTCCAGTCAGAGGGGCTGGCCCATTAGTGGGAAACTCTTGACAAGCCTCTTCTCTGCCCCTACTGCAGCTGCCTCAGCCCCAGGCCCACAGCCTGAGGGGAGATGGACTCATTAAAAATAATTGCCTGACTGGAGTCATTAGTTCCCCTTACTTAGCAGGGATGGGTTCCAGGTCCTGATTCTAACATCCTTCGTGATGCTTCCCCACACCTCAGCTCCCCATCCTTTGTCTAGCTTCCAAGGCTGCTAGCCACATCCAAAGACTATACAAGTCCCCTGGGGCCTGATGCTCAGAGACCACCCAGGTGATGAAGAGAGTTACTTGCTCATGCAGGGACCAAATTCCATAAGAGTTCAGTGAACCCTGTAGGATTCTACAGAGTCCATACAACCATACCCCATTTCAACAGTAAAGAAGTGATGCTCAGAGAGGTGATGCCTCTTGTCAGCCACATGACTGGTCATCACATGTGCTGCTGTCTCTGGAGTCTGACTGTCACTGCAAGCCAAGTCAGGCCTGAGTGGGTAGGCATGAGAAACGACATAAGCAGTCCACCACTTGTCTTGTCAGTTTGTCGTGCAAGCATGTTGCTGTGATGCTGAAAGCTATGCCACTGGTATTTTAAATGCCAGCAAAGTAACCCATGGTGGACAGGTTTTAACTGAGCTTCCTGCCACATTAAGACAGACTCAGGAGAGGCATACAATTTCTGAATGTTTAGCCCCTGAAAACTGTATGAATAGAAGTGAAACATTGTCAGATAACACCAGAATATGGAAATGTTATGAAATGCAAAAGAAAATTGTTATATAGTGCTAGAAGATGAGCCCCTCAGCTTGGAAGACACTCAAAATAGGACCAGGGAAGAGCTGCCTCCTTAAAGTGGAGTTGACTGTGATGATGTGAATGGAGTAATGCCTTTGAGACCTTCATTTGCTGATGGGGCACAATTCAAAATGAGGAGAAACAGCTACAGATATCCACTAATAAGTGGAACACGGAATATACGAAGTATGAATCTACGAAAATTGGAATTAGTCAAAAATAAAATGAAAAGCATAAACATCAATATCCTAGACATTAGTGAGCTGAAATGGACTGGTATTGGCCATTTTGAATCTGATAATCATATAGTTTACTATGCCAGGAATGACAAATTAAAGAGG
The DNA here is from genome assembly GCF_000296735.1 of Chrysochloris asiatica. Lineage (NCBI taxonomy): Eukaryota > Metazoa > Chordata > Mammalia > Afrosoricida > Chrysochloridae > Chrysochloris > Chrysochloris asiatica. The sequence goes on from NW_006409099.1 coordinate 440,276, forward strand.
AATGGGGTTGCATTCATCATCAAAAAGAACATTTCAATATCTGTCTTGAAGTATAATGCTATCTGTGATAGGAAAATATCCACACACCTAGAAGGAAAACCAGTTAATACCATAATCATTCAAATTTATGCACCAAACACTAAAACCAGTGATGATGAAATTGAAGAATTCTACCAACTTCTTCAGAGTCCTGGTGTGGCGCTGTGGGTTAATGTGCCAGACTGCAAAGCCAATTGAACTACAAGGTTGGCAGTTCAAGCTCACCAGCCACTCCTCAGAAACCCTATACAGGGTCACTAAGGGTTGGAACCGACTCGATGGCACTTAATAACAACAAATCAACTTCTTCAGTCTGAAACTGATCAAACATGCAATCAAGACATATTAATAAGGAGGTAAAAAAACTGAACAGAAACTTTCAAAGGGCTGCTGGGGAAGACAAAGTCAAATATGAAATTTGCAAAGACCTGGAGTTGGAAAAACAAAAGGGAAGAACACACTTGACATTTCTCAAGTTTAAAAAACTGAGGAAAAAATTCAAGCTTCAACTTGAAATACTGAATGAGTCTATGGGGAAAATATTGAATGATGCAGACAGCATCAAAAGAAGATAGAAAGAAAATAGTCACGGTGTCAAAACAAAATGGTTGATTTTCAACCATTCCAAGAGGCATCTATGATCAAGAACTTATAGTACTGAAGGGGAAGTGCAAGGTGCATTGAAGTCATTAGTAAAGAACAAGGCTCTGGGAATTGATAATTGATGGAATGTAAATTGAAATATTTCAACAAACTAATGCATCAATGGAGGCACTCTCTCATCGATGCCATGAAATTTGGAAGAAAGCTACCTGGCCAACTGATTGGAAGAGATCTATATTTGTGCCCATTCCAAGGAGAGATGCCTCAATGGAATGCAGAAATCATTGGACAAAATTATTAATATCAGAAGCAAGTAAAATTTGCTAAAGATAATTCAAAAGTCTGCAACAGTACATTGACAGGGAACTGCCAAAGGTTCAAGCCGGATTCAGATGAGGATGTTGAACAAGGAATATCAGATGGATCTTGGCTGAAAGCAGGGAATACCAGAAAGAATACTAGTGCTTTCTTGACTATGCAAAGGTTTTCAACTGAGTGGATCATGACAAGCTATAGACAACATTATGGAGAATGAGCATTCCAGAACACTTAATTGTGCTCCTGAGAAACATATACATAGACTAAGAGGCAGTCACTGAACAGAACAAGGGGACAATAAATGGTTTGAAATCAGGAAAGATGTGGACCAGGGTTGTATTCTTTCCCCATACTTATTCAATCTGTATGATGAGCAAATATTTCAAGAAGCTGGCATCAGGATTGGAGGAACCTGTGATATTCAGATGATACAGCTTTGCATACTCAAAGAGAAGAGGATTTAAAATACTTCCTGATGAAGATCAAAGACCGCAACCATCTGCATGGGTTGCAAATCAATGTAAATAAAACAAAAGTCCTCACCACTGTACCAATAAATAACATCATGATAAATGGAGAAAAGATTGAAGTTATAAAGACTTCATTTTGCTCATATCAACTGTCTACTCTACCTTAGGGCAACCAACTAAATTAGAGCATCTGTTCTCCTGTCTACACAGTCCCCATGGTTGCATACAAGACCAGAGTGGAACTGCTGGATCATGGTTTGCATAGCTCCTACTTCACTACTAATACCATTTCCATCAAATTATTGTGCCTGTTTGCACTCTTACCCATGTATGCGAATCCCAGTTGCTCCACATCATTACCAATTCTGTGTAGCACAGCCTTTATAAAACGAGCCATCCTCTGGATATGCAGTGTCACCTCATTGTAATTTTGATTTGCATATTCCCAATAACTAATGAAAGGAGCCCTGGTGGTACTGTAGGATAACTGTTGGACTGCTAACCACAAAATCAGCAGTTCAAACCCATCAGATACTCTTAGGGGAAAAGATGAGGTTGTCTGTTCTTGTAAAGATGTGTAGTCTGGTAAATCCTGTAGAGGGTCGCTATGAGTCAGAATTAACTTAATGGCAGTGGATTAATCAATGATGAGGGTAACTTCTTTTCCCATATTTATTGGCCATTTGGGTATCCTCTTTTGTAGTGTCCATATCCCCTACCCACTTTTCTCTGGGTTATTGGTCCATCTTTTATTGACATGTAGGGTTCTTGATGCACTCTGGATCTGAGTCCTTTGTCAGTCATGTGCATTGTAGATATTTTTTCATGTCTGTGACTTGCTTTCACCTCTCCTTGTCAAATTATACCTGCTTGCCTAATGTACCTATCATATCCCCCCTTCCTCCATCCTTTAGGGACTTGAGTTTGTGATCTTACATCACAACTGCTTGCATTGCTTCAGTCACTATCTAAATGTGGGACTCCCTTTACCTTCAGCCATCAAGAAATCAAACAACACATTGCATTAAGCAACTCTGTTGCATAAGACCTTTTTAAAGTGTTCAAGATCAAATATGTCAGTTTCAGGACGAGCTGTGCTTGACCCAAGTCATGATATTTTCATTACCTTCATATGCTTGTGAAAGTTGGACAATTAATAAGTAAGACTGGAGAAGAATTGATGTATTTGAGTTATAGTGTTGAAGAAGACTATTAAAGGTACCATGGACCACCAGGAGAACAAACAAATCTCTTTGGGAAGAAATACAGTCAGAAATTCCTTAGAAGCCAAGATGGCCAGACTTCCTCTCTCATACTTCTGACATATTATCAGGAGGGATCAATCCCTGGAGAAAGGCATCGTGCTTGGTAAAGTGGAGGGTCTACAAAAAAGAAGGAGATCCCCAAAGAAATGGATTGACATAGTGGCAGCAGCAGTGGGCTCAAGCATAGCAACAACTGTGAGGTTGGCACAGGACCAGGCAGTGATTTGTTCTGCTGTGCATAAAGTCATTATGAGTTGGAACTAACTTGATAGCACCTAACAATAGTCAAATATGTCAGGGTGTCAGTGGACCTGGGTTGGTGGAAGAGCAGGGTCATTGCCAGTTCTGTGTAGGTTGCTGTAGACCTAGAGGGCCAGCAAGGCTGGGCAGAAGTCCAAGGCAGGTGGGCACCCCAGGCTCCAAGGACTCCCAAATTCAACAGCACCAAGGCCTGATGTCCCCTGTCTGCCCTTCCCTGCTTGAAGCTCTTGACTGCCCCTAGGTTGGGCTAGAACTGCTGGGCAAAGATATGAAGTGATTTGTAAAGGGATAGGTTGTTGTTGTTGTTGTTAAGTGCCATCAAGTTGGATCCAACTCATAGTGACCTGATGGGAAAATTGTTTGGTCTGGCCCTGCCAAGGCAACCAAAGTTCCAACTATCACATTGTTGTTGTTGTTAAGTGCCGTCGAGTCGATTCTGACCCATACATAGTGACCCCGTATAGGTTTTCCAAGGAGCAGCTGGTGAGCTTGAACTTCCGACCTTGCAGTTCAAACGGCTTTGCAGTCTGGCTCATTAACTCACAGTGCCACACCAAGATTCCAGCTATCACAATAGGGGTGAGTTATTAAATGTTTGACCAAATGTATGACCCATGAATGATGTGGAGTCCTGGTGTGGCGCTGTGGGTTAATGCGCCAAACTGCGAAGCCATTTGAACTGCTAGGTCGGTGGTTCAAGCTCACCAGCTGCTCCTTGGAACCCCTATACAGGGTCACTATGGGTCAGATCCGACTCGATGGCACTTAGCAACAACAACAATGAATGATGTTATAAATCTTGGCAGTAAAACAGTTCCCACCCCTGCTGTATAGGGTCTGAGGGTGGGGAATATTCAAGGTTACAGAAAGCCTAATCTTTCACCCATGGAGTGAGTGGTGGGCTCGAATCACTGGCCTTATGGTTCACAGCCCAATGCACATTGTATAGAGCCACCTTGCTCCCAAAGGGAAAACTACTGCATGTATAAAACATGTAAATTTTAGTGTGGGCATGGGACTTTTAGTGGAGAAGTGGGTAGAGGAGAATAGGAATATATTGGTGGCTGGGAAATGCCTGGAGAGAAGGCAGAAGTCGGGAGTGGTGTGCAGCGGCCCTTGTGGTAATGTCCACACATTTTACCAAAAACACTGAGTTAGCATAAGGACTTAGTGGGACCCATGGTGAGTGCTCGAGCAGACCATGGTTCTTCAACTGAAGACTAGAGCTGACACCACAGGGAAGGCCAAGCCTCTGTGTTCAGCTTCTCCATGGTCTTTTCAGGAACCTCATGCCTCATATTAGCATCCTCCAGGGGTTAAGCATGCCCCACTTGGGAGACACAGATGACATCAGACAGTACATATACACGGTACCAAGAAAGGACAAAGCAGGTGTCTGCACTGTGGAATCACTTAGAAGCTTCTAGAAGTCAAGGTCTAAGGTCCCCTAGAAACTGATTCAATGTGCAAGCCTATTAATACTTATCAAAGTAAGACTTTTGGAAGTAAGGTAAGCCAGTAGGGTATTAGGGATGTAGAGGGTCAGTGCATATTAAGAAAAAGAATAATTCACCAGAAAGATACTAAATTCCTCAACTTCTATCCACCAAACAGCATTGAAAAAAATGTGAAAACATGCTCATCCTCAATAATAATTTTAAAAGATCAAATTGAAAGAAGATGGGTCTAATATTTTTCACCTATTTGGCTTGTCAAGATCAAAACAGTTAATGATACTTGATACTGATATATGTACTCTCAGCTATGGATGGGATGAATATCAGTTGGTACAACCTTCAGCAAAGACCAATCAATCAAACTAAAATTTGCATACTCTTTGCCCTAGCAATTCCACACTATGTTCAAAGACTCTATTAAATGAAATACGAAAGATGTTGGAGAGGGTCTGAACAAATTTTGGAAGCAACATTTAATGTGTTTATTTCCTTCCAGGTGAACACCAGGGAGACCAAAGCTGGTCAGCCTCCTAGCTCCTGTTAATCCACAATCTCCTCAAATCACCTTTTCTGTAGGAATAGAAGGTTGGGGCAGACTCGCTGAACCACAAGGAGACTCTGGCTGCCCCCTCAGGAGTGTCACCAAATCCCCTTTCAGCTTAAGTCAGTCAGGGTGGGCTTCTGATTTAAGTCACCAAGTCCCTGTCAGTCACAGGACAAAGTATCAGAGACAGGAGGTAGATGTGGGTGCCAAGTAGGAGATGGGGACACTGCTTTTTCTTACTTTCAGGGACCAACATAGTTTTGTTCACCAAGTGCTCTAGTATTGTTGTGTATCTTTCTTTAATCATTTTCATGCATATTCTAACTCATGGAAAAGAGGGGCTGGTTCCAACATGACTCCATCTCTGATTTTACTCACAGTGATCTTTACCATTTAATGTGTCTTTTCTATCATATATGTAATGTGATCTCCTTCTAAGATGCCAGCTAGCTGGTGATATGTCCTATTGGGAAGCTACTGATTGTGATGCTCGCCACTCTGTGTGGTCACTTAGCTGAAGATCTGTAATTAATTTAAAGCAGTTTTCCTGAGTCACAATTGCATTCAACTGAAACTAGAAGAGACCAAAGCAACAGTACCTCAAACAAAAGAGAAGACCAGATGAAATGGCCTACAGCAATCCGGTGACATTCCCCACAAAGTCACCTAGTCCCTCTGGCCCACCTTTGCTTTCTCAGGCTGTGAACCTCATGTCCATCGTTCAAGCTCCAGTCATCACAACAAACTCTTGGCTTCATGACCATGACAGAAGATGAGAAAAGGAATAATCAGGGCAAGGGCTCCTGGCAGTGGCCAATGGCAATTCTACTTATGTGCTTGTGCCAAGGTATGGGTCCACTCAGGGCTGCATAGGAGGAGAGGAGGGGAGTCTTCTTCTAGGTGATCATGTGCCTGATTAGGAGTGGAGGATTTGATTACAATGAAAGGAGAGAAGGGATAGTAGGATATGGTCAGCTCTCCCTGATGCCATGTGCTTCTTCTATTAACCCAGTTTCTCAAATTATTTGCTCAAAATACAGATTGAATAAGTATGGTGAAAGAACACAACCCTGGTGTACACATTTCCTTATTTTAAACCATTCAATATCACCTTGTTCTGTTCTTTTACCAAACCATTTCACAACGACCCTGCATAAGGTTTCTGAGGAGCAGCTGGTGGGCTTGAACCACTAATCTTGGAGTTAGCAGTCTGGTGCTTAGCCTACAGTGTTATACTAAGACTCTCGTCTAATGTAATGTAGCCAATCAATAAGTTGAGGCCATACTAGTGTAGGGTGGATCCTAAACCTACTAATTTTTGATTTATAGAAAGAGCAGACTAGACATAAAGACACACACTCAGGGGAAGACAGGTACCATATGAAGACCACAAGGAACCAAGGAATAGTCCTGCTGTGGTGCTCTAGGATAAGCATTGGACCACAAGCTTGATTTGAATCACAAGACTGGCAGTTCAAACCCACCAGTTGTTCATTGGAAACACTATATGGAGTCACTAAGAGTCAAAACCAACTCGAAAGCACTTAACAACAACAATAATAACTAATGAAGAATCAACATGGTCAAGTCCCCGACTTGTAATTTCAGCCTCCTGGGTGGTGAGAAAATACATTTCTGTTCTTAAAAAGCACCTACTTGAGAGGCGGGGCTTGATGGTGGCTAGAGCGGAGGTGCAGTGAAGTTCACCGTCAGCAATGACACAAAATACCAGGTAAAGCAGATCCATGGTAGAGCTCCAAAACTCGGAACCACAGAGACAGGAATATTTTAAAAGTTTGAAGGCTTATAGTTTGTGGAAATTGGAGCTGAAATTTAAAAAATCACGTACTTTTGAATCTGCCAGGCTGGGCTTGGAGACTCAGAGCTGACATCATGGGCAAGACCAAATGGTAAGACCAAGCAGGGGGAGAAGAAACACCATGGAAAAAACACAGCGTGTACCTTGGGGCAAATGTGGACAATACACTTTTGCTTTGTTCTGATTTTTTTTCTTTTTTCTTTTTGGTATCTGGTCATTGGC
>NW_006409099.1:448918-450249 GCF_000296735.1 Chrysochloris asiatica
TCATAGATATGTACAGAACATTCAACCCAACAACTACACAACACACATTTTTCTCCAGTGCACATGGAACATTCTCCAGAATAGACCATGTTTTAGGCCACAAAAAAAAATCTCCATAAATTTACAAATATCAAAATACTACAAATCATCTTCTCAGACCACAATGCAATCAAATTAGAAATCAACAATAGGAAGACTAAGAAAATCAAGTCAAATACATGGAAACTGAATAACACCCTGCTGAAAAGCAACTGGGTAATAGAAGAAATTAAACATGAATTCACAAAGTTCCTAGAAATAAATGAGAATGAAAACACAACATACCAAAATCTTTGGGACACAGCAAAAGTGGTGCTGAGAGGACAATTTATTGTAATAAACGCACACATCCAAAAAGAAGAAAGAACCAAAATTAATGCATTAACACAGCATCTACAACCATTAGAAACAGACCAACGGAGGGAATCTACAGCCACCAAAAGAAAACAAATAATAAAGATTAGAGCAGAAATAAATGAGATAGAAAAGAGTAAAACTATAGAAACAACCAACAGGACAAGAGGCTGGTTCTTTGAAAGGATTAACAAAATCGACAGACCATTGGCAAACCTAACAAAAGAAAAGACGGAGAAGACAAAAAAACATGCATTAGAAACCACATGGGCAATGTCACAACGGAACTGAAGGAAATCTAAAGGATAATAACAGAATATTATGAAGAGTTGTACTCCAACAAATTTGAAAACTTAGAAGAGATGGATACATTTTTATATAAACATGACTTACTTAAACTTACACACAGTGAAGCAGAAAACCTGAACAGACCCATAACAAAAGAAGAAATTGATCAGGTCATCAAAAGACTCCCAACCGAAAAAGTCCAGGCCCAGATGGCTTCACTGGTGAATTCTACCAAACATTGAAGGAAGAGTTGTCACCAATTCTACTCAAATTATTCCGGAAGATGGAAATTTCCTAATACATTTTATTAAGCAAGCATAACCCTCATACCCAAACCAGAGAAGGACGTCACTGAGAAAGAAAATTATAGACCAATATTCCTCATGAACACAGATGCAAAAATTCTCAACAAAATCTTAGCCAACAGAATCCAGAAACACATCAAAAAGATAAAACATTATGATCAAGTGGGATTCATATCAGTGATGCAAGGATGGTTCAACATTAGAAAAACGATCAACATTATCCCCATATGTTGTTGTTGTTGTTGTTACGTGCCGTGGAGTCAGTTCCGACTCATAGCAACCCTGTACAGGGTTTCTGAGGCTGTAAAATCTTTACGGGAGCAGAAAGCCTCATCTTTCTCCAGC
>NW_006409099.1:478093-481258 GCF_000296735.1 Chrysochloris asiatica
TGTAAGCCCGTCTTTAGCCTATAACTGATTGGAATACCTAAAAGGGGTTCTAAACTTGCCCAGTGAAACTGGCCTCGTGCAAAGCCTTTACAGAGTACAGGAAGGTGGAATCCTGAGTCCCATCCAGAATCTTATGAGATGGGACATTCCCACTAGAAAGTACAAGCATACTGAAACAGCTAGAGTGACAAAAGATATAGCTTCAAAGAAAGATCATCAGGAAAAACCCAAAACAAAAATGTCAGCATGACTGGCTACTAAAAGAATAAGCAAGCTGTTCATCAGCAAGACATCAAGGCTATCAATCAAGTGCCTTCAGGACAAGCTCCCCTCTAAGACTGAAACTCATAGGGAATACACAAACAAGCATGAAAGCTTGCTGGTGACCACATGGGTCTACTGATGAGGAGAAGAGGCAGAAAGGCATCAATGAAGAAACAGGCTAAGTTCAACCCCAGTCCTTTGTATCCCATTGACCTGGAGATGAGAGAGAGAAGAGGAAGGGCTGGTTGGGTCAAAGTGTGGTGAGACCTGAGGACACTTGAGTCCATGGACAAGGACTTAGCCACAGAGGGCTAGAGCTGAATGTGAAGCATCCAGTTGATATGAAGTGAGGGGAGATGCACAAGAACACCCAAACTTGCATACAGTACCCTTTTGACGTAGCCTCGATGGCTTGAGAATCAGAACTCAAGTAGAGGAAGATTGAAAAAAAAATTTTTATTAATTTTTTTGGATAAAGGAAACTAGGGTAAATTGCTTCAATTTGATGAACCTGACCTATACTCAGAGAGGTAGTTACTCTAAATACCAACAGAGAGGGAAAGAATCTTCACATCAAGTATCAATGCTATCCCCTCTGTACACAGGGTAGACAGGGACAGGCAACTTAGACATTGGCTATCTAAAATGAGGGGGCAATAAAGGCACGAAATGAGTGGCTTACAAGGTTTCAAGAGGGAGTTTAGTTTAAAAGTATGGGAGGAAAGAAAGAGTCCCCACTGAATAGCTGTCATCTTGTCTAGATGGGTCTGGGAAAAAGAGACGGTGATAAGATTCAATAATGAATAATTGTTATCATGACTAATTGCGACTGTCACAATTGTAAATGTAGAAGTTTTGTAACAAAAGCAGGGGAGTGGTTAATCTTACAGTCCAGAAACAGAGTACCCTAGGACCATCAAGAGAGAAGTACATAAGCAGAATGCAGGACCTTATCCAGAGAAGCAGCAGTGCCAGTCAGAGATGGAGGCAGAGATGCGGCATGGAGAGGGGGAGTGGCTGAGGACTCTAGATTCATGGACTAAGAAGAGAGGGACTAAGAGCTGGTGGCCAGGAGACTTGCAGAATGTGCCCTTTGGAGATGTAAATTATTATATGCCTGAGTGGTTTTATTTGTTTGTTTGTTTTTAAAAAGCTAAAGTGTATATAGAGAAATACTGTTAACTGATGGTACATGGAGGGGATTATAATCATTGTAATGAAACAAGGTGTATGATTTGTTGAATGTAAAACTGATATTCTCTGTAAACTTTCACTCAATCCACAATAAAAACCTTAAAAAAAAAAAGAACTAGACAATTCGAAGAGCTCATTAAGAATAAAAGTTAACTAAAAATGTAACCAAAGCACTATCCTAAACATGTTAACAGGACAAGATGATTTTGTGGATGAATTCTACCACATGATTTTCTGAAACTTATTTGAAAGCATGGAAATCTGTGGGACACCACTCATGGGACAATGTAGTGGATTCCACTAGTAAAGTAACTTAACATTCATTCTCAACCCCTCCAGGATAGAAAAATGAAATATTCACTTTCCCAGGTTTCGTTACAGTTAGAAGTCCCCATATGATAGTTCTGGCTAATAAAATATAAGTAGACAGTTTCTGGGAACGTCAAGGAAAGTGCTGATTTTTCAGTCCAAGGAAGAGGCCCATCTGGCCCTGTCTTCTTCTGTATCTAGCCAAGACCAATGCCTGGAGCTGAGATAGCCTTCCTGAAGCCTAAATAAAAGACAAGAGAACTACAGAGACAAATGACCCAGATGAGACTGAAGAGCTGAACCACCATAAACTGCCAACTACGTCTAGACTCCTTGTCATGGTTTTGAATGGCTGAATGATTCTATTATTTGTTTGTTACTTGTAGCTGAGTCATTTCTAAAATAAGCACCAACCTGGTACAAAACTCTGTGAAGGACACAAGAAGTAAGTAAAATTGTAGTCTATTTCATATATAAACAGATGAAAATAATCCCAAATACAAATAAGGCATTACCAAGTCAAATCCAGAAGTGCATTAAAAGAAAATGCCCAAGTCGGGTTTAGTGTAGGAATTTAAGGATCATTTAACATTAGCAAATCCATTCATGTTACTCACCTCATTAACAGAATACAGGAGAAAAACCATATGTTTATCTCAAAGAAATGCAACATAAGGATTTGATTAAATTCAACATTAATTCATTGTTAATATTCTTGAGGAATCAGGCAGAGATGTAATCTTCCCTTACTGAATAGAACTTTTACCAGAAATTTGCCACAAACATGTTACTAGGGGAAACAGGAGAAGAATTTTCAGTAAAGTGAGAAGGCAGTCAAGGATGATATCCCTTAGTATCAGTTTTAGCTAACACACATAAACAACAAAAAAAGAAATAACATTTAAGTTTTACAAAGGAAGAGAAAGAATTGTCATTAAATGTAATCAATAATTCTTCTATCTAGAAAGGCAAAAGATTTTGCAAAGAAGCCACTTATCTTTTGGATCACTCTTTTTCACAATTGCAAATAAGATTTATGATTTAATATTTCATCCACTTCTTGCCTGTCAGTTTGCTGTACTGTGACAGTTTGCATTTTGTGATGCTGTGATGCTGGAAGCTATGCCACTGATATTTTAACTACCAGCAGGGTCACCCATGGTGGACAGGTTTCAGTGGCGCTTCCAGACTAAGACAGACTAGGAAGAAGGAGGCAGACCATTTCTGAATGGGTAGCCACTTAAAACCTTAGGGAGAACAAACAAGATGGTGGAACGGGTGGAAGTGCAGTAAGGAGCTCTGTCAGCAACAACACAGAATACAGGACCAAGCAGGCCCAGAGGATGGTCCCAGAACTCTGAACCACATATAAAGGAATATTTAGAAGCTTGGAAGGGT
>NW_006409100.1:0-1112 GCF_000296735.1 Chrysochloris asiatica
GAATAGTCTGACATGTAGCTAGCTCCCGGTGCATGGATATGTTGGACTGATCTCACATGTAGGTAGCTCTCAGTATATGGATATGGACATTTTGGACTCGTCAGCCATGTAGCTTGAACTCTGTATATGGAAATGATGCACTACTCTGCCATGTAGCTAGTTCTCAGTATATGGATATTTTGAAATCATCTGACATGTCGCTGGCTCTCTGTGCATGGATATTTTGGACTGATCTGCCAATTAGGTACCTCTCAGTATATGAACACGTTTGACACGTCTGCCATTGAGCTAGAACTTTGATTATGGAAATGTTACACTACTCTGCTTTGTAGCTAGCTCTCTGTATATAGACAAGATGGACTCATCTGCCTTGTAGCTAGAACTCTGTATATGGATATATTGCATTACCCAGGCATGTAGCGAGCTCTCTGTATATGGACATTATGGGCTCATTTGTCATGTAGCTTTAAATCTGTATATGGAATAGATGCACTACTCTGCCATGTAGTTTGCTCTCAGTATATGGATATTTTGTACAGGTCTAACATGTAGCTAGCTCTCTGTGCATGGATAGTTTGGACTGATCTGCAATGTAGGTAGCTGTCAGTACATGGACACCTTGTTCATATCTGCCATGCGGCTAGAACAACGTACATGGAAATGTTCCATGACCCTGCCATTTAGCTAGTTCTCTGTATATGGACATTTTGGACTCGTCTGCCATGTAGCTAGCTCTTTGTACAAGGATATGTTGGAATGATCTGCCATGTAGCTAGCTCTCTATTTATGAACATATTGGACTTGTCTGCCATGTAGATAGCTCTCAGTATATGGACATGCTGGACTCATCAGCCTTGTATTTAGAACTCTGAATTTCGAAATGTTGCACTACTCGGACCTAGATCCAGCTCTCTGTATATAGACAAGTTGGACTCATCTGCCTGGTAGCTACAACTCTGTATATGCAAATGTTGCTCAACTCTGCCATATAGCTAGCTCTCTGTAAATGGACATTTTGGACTCGTCTACCATGTAACTAGCTCTCTATACATGGATATGTTGGACTGATCTGCCATGTAGCTAGCTCTCAGTATATGGACACGTGGGACACA
>NW_006409100.1:2299-2824 GCF_000296735.1 Chrysochloris asiatica
CTGTATGTGGACATTTTGCACTCGTCTGCCATGTAGCTAGCTCTATGTACATGGATATGCTGGACTGCTCTGACTAGTAGGTAGTTCTCTGGATATGAACATATTGGACTTGTCTGCCATGTGGGTGACTCTCAATATAAGGAAAAGTTAGACACATCTGCCATGTAGCTAGTACCTTGAATATGGACATGTTGGACTACTCTGCCATGTAGCTAGCTCTCAGTATAGGGACACGTTGGACTCATCTGTCATGTAGCTAGTACCCTGTATATAGACTAGTTGGGCTGATCTGCCATGTAGCTAGAAATCTGTGTATGGAAATGTTGCACTACCATGCCATGTGTAGAACTCTTTGTGAATGAACATTTTGGATTCGTCTGTCATGTAGCTCGCTCTCTGTACATGGATATGTTGGACTGATCTGACCAGCAGGTAGCTCTGTATATGAACATATTGGACTTGTCTGCCATGTAGGTGACAAGATGGACTCATCTGTCTTGTAGCTAGAACTCTGAATATGGAAAT
>NW_006409100.1:5290-6775 GCF_000296735.1 Chrysochloris asiatica
TAGAACTCTGTATATGGAAGTGTTGCACTACTCTGCCTTGTGGCTAGCTTTCTGTATATAGACAAGTTTGACTCATCTGCATTGTAGCTAGATCTCTGTATATGGAAATGTTGCACTACCCTGCCATGTAGCTAGCTCTCTGTATATGGACATTTTGGATTCGTCTGACAAGTAGCAAGCTCTCTGAAAATGAATACGTTGGACTGATCTGCCAAGTAGGCATCTCTCTGTATATGAACATATTGGATTGTATGTCATGTAGCTAGTTCTCAGTATATGAAAACGTTGGCACATCTGCCATGTAGCTAGAACTCTGTATATGTAAATGTTGCACTACTCTGCCATGTAGTTAGCTCTCTGTATATAGACAAGTTGGACTCATCTGTCTTGTAGTTAGAACTCTGTACATGGAAATGTTGCACTACCCTGCCATGTGGCTAGCTTTCTGTATATGGACATTTTGGACACTTTTGCCATGTACCTACCTCTCTGTACATGGATATGTTGGACTGATCTGCCAAGTAGGTAACTCTCTACATATGAACATATTGGACTTGTCTGACCTGTAGGTGACCATCATTATATTGGCACATTGGACATATCTACCATGTAGCTACTACCGTAAATATGGACATGGTGGACTACTCTGCCATGTATCTAGCTCTCAGTATATAGATATTTTGGACTCATATGCCATGTAGCTAGCTCTCTGTATATGGATATGTTGGACTGATCTGACAAGTATGTAGATCCCTGTATATGAACATATTGGATTTGTCTGCCATGTAGGTTGCTCACAGTATATAAACACCATTGCACACATCTACCATGTAGCTAGAACTCAGTATAGGGATTTGTTGCCTTACCCTGCTATGTTGCTAGCTATCTGTATAAGGACATTTTGGAATTGTCTGTCATGTAGCTAGCTCTCTATACATGGACATTTTGGACTGATCTGCCAAGTAGGTAGCTTTCTTTATATGAACATATTAGACTTGTCTGCCATGTATGTGACTCTCAGAATGTGGACAAGTTGGACACATCTGCCATGTAGCTAGCACCCTGTATATGGACATGTTGCACTACTCTGCCATGTAGCTAGCTCTCAGTATATGGACACATTGGAAATATCTGCCATGTAGCTAGAACTCTGAATTTGGAAATGTTACACTATCCTGTCATGTAGTTAGATCTATATGTAAAGACAAGTTGGGCTCATCTGCCTTGCAGCTAGAAATCTGTATATGGAAATGTTGCACTACTCTGCCATGTAGCTAGCTCTCTGTACATGGATATGTTGGACTGATCTGCCAAGTAGATAGCTCTCTGTATATGAACATATTGGACTCGTCTGAAATATAGCTACCTCTCAGTGTATGGACACATTGGACACATCTGCCATGTAGATACAACTCTGTATATGGAATTGTTGCACTACTCTGCCATGTATCTAGCTCTCTGTATATAGACAACTTGGACTACTCT
>NW_006409100.1:8040-11268 GCF_000296735.1 Chrysochloris asiatica
GTTTACTCTCAGTATATGGACATGTTGGACACATCTGCCATGTAAATACTACCCTAAATATGGATATGTTGGTTGGACTACCATGCGATGTAGCTACGTCTCCGTATATGAACACATCTGCCATGTAGCTAGAACACTATATATGAAAATATTGCACTACCCTTCCATGTAGTGAGCTCTCTGTATGTGGACATTTTAGACTTGTCTGGTATGTATCAAGCTTTCTGTACATGGATTTGTTGGCTTGATCTGCCAAGTAGGTAGCTCTCTGTATATTAACATATTGAACTTGTCTGCCATGTAGGTAGCTCTCAGTATGTGGACACTTTGGACTAATCTGCAATGTAGCTTGAACTCTGTATCTGGAAATGATGCACTACTCTGCCATGTACCTAGCACTCTGTATTTGGACATTTTGGACTCGTCTTACATGTTACAAGCTCTCTGTGAATGGATATTTTGCACTGATATGCCATGTATCTAGCTCTCTGTATATGAACATATTGGACTTGTCTGCCATGTAATTAGCTCTCAGTATGTGGACATGTTGGACTCATCCACCATGTAGCTAGCTCTCTGTATATGGATTTGTTGAACTCACCTGCCTCGTAGGTAACTCTCTTTATATGATCATATTGGACTTGTCTTCCATGAAGCTAGCTCAAAATATATGGACATGTTGGACTCATCTACCATGGAGCTAGAATCCTTTATATGGACAAGTTGGACTACTTGGCCATGTTGTTAGCTCTCTGTAAATAGACGTGATGGACACATCATCCATGTAGCTAGAACTCTGTATATGGAGATGTTGCACTGCCCTGCCATGTAGCTAGTTCTCTGTATATGGTCATTTTAGACACGTCTGCCATGTAGCTAGCTCTCTGTGCATCGATTCGTTGGATTGATCTGCAAAGAAGGTAGCTCTCTGTATATGAACATATTGGACTTGGCTGCCATGTAGGTGGCTCTCAGTATATGGACACGTTACACACATCTGCCATGTAGCTAGTATCCTGAATATGGACATGTTGGACTACTCGGCCTTGTAGCTAGCTCTCAGTAAATGGACATGATGGACACATCTGCCATGTAGGTAGAATTATGTATATGGAAATGTTTGCAATACTGTGTCATGTAATTAGTTCTCTGAAAATGGACATTTTGAACTTTTCTGCCATGTAGCTTGCTCTCTGTACATGGATATGATGGACTGATCTGTCAAGTAGTTTGCTCTTGTATATGAACATATTGGACTTGTCTTCCATGAAGCAACCTCTCATTTATGGACACTTTGGACACATCTGCCATGTAGCTAGTACTCTTAATATGGAAATGTTGCACTACTCTGCCATGTACCTAACTCTCTGTGTATAGACAAGTTCGACTCATTTGCCTTGTAACTAGAACAATGTATATGGAAATGTTGCACTACCCTGCCATGTAGCTAGCTCTCTGTACATGTACATGTTGAACTCGTCTGCCATGTAGCTAGCTCTCTGTACATGGATAGTTTGGACTGATCTGCCAAGTAGGTAGCTCTCTGTATATTAACATATTGGACTTGTCTGCCATGTTGGTAGCTCTCAGTCCATGGACACTTTGGACTCATCTGCCATGTAGCTTGAATTCTGTATATGGAAATGATGCACTACTCTGCCATGTACCTAAGTCTCTGTATTTGGACATTTTGGACTCGTCTGACATGTCACGAGCTCTCTGTGAATGGATATTTTGGACTGATCTGCCATGTAGTTAGCTCTCAGTTTGTGGACATGTTGGACTCGTCTGCCATGGAATTAGCTCTCTGTACATGGATTTGTTGAACTCATCTGCCTCATAGGTAACTCTCTTTATATGATCATATTGGACTTGTCTGCAATGTATCTAGCTCTGAATATATGGACACGTTGGACTCATCTGCCATGGAGCTAGTATCCTTTATATGGACCAGCTGGACTTCTCAGCCATGTAGCTAGCTCTCAGTAAATAGGCACGATAGACACATCTGCAATGGAGCTAAATCTCTGTATATGGACTTGTTGCAATATTATGCCATGTAGTTAACTCTTTATATATAGACAAGTTGGACTCATCTGTCTTGTAGCTAGAACTCTGTATATGGAAATATTTCCCTACCCTGCCATTTAGCTAGCTGTCATTATATGGACATTATGGACTTGTCTGCCTTGTAGCTAGCTCTCTGTACATGGATATGCTGGACTGATCTGCCAAATGGGTAGCTCTCTGTATATGAAAACATTGGGCTTGTCTGCCATGTAGCTACCTCTCATTTATGGACACTTTGGACACATCTGCCATGTGGCAAGAACTCTTAATATGGAAATGTTGCTCTACTCTGTCGTGTACCTGGCTCTCTGTATATAGACAAGTTGAACTCATCTGCCTTGTAGCTAGAACACTGTATATGGAAATGTTCCACTACCTTGCCAAGCCACTAGTTTTCTGTATATATACATTTTAAACTCATCTACCATGTAGCTAGATCTCTGTACGTGGATATGTTGGACTGATCTGCCAAGTAGGTAGCTCTCTGTATAATAATATATTGGACTTGTCTGCCATGTAGTTAGCTCTCGGTATATGGACCCTTTGGACTCATCTGCCATGTAGCTTGAACTCTGTATATGGAAATGATGCATTACTCTGCCATTTACCTAGCTCTCTGTATTTGGACATTTTGGACTCGTCTGACATGTCATGAGCTCTCTGTGGATGGATATTTTGGACTGATCTGCCATGTAGCTAGCTCTCTGTATATGAACATATTGGACTTGTTTGCCTTGTAGTTAGCTCTCAGTATGTGGACATGTTGGACGCATCTGTTGTGTAGCTAGTAACCTGTATGTGGACATGTTGGACTTCTCCTCCTTGTAGCTACCTCTCAGTATATGGACCCGTTGAACACATCTACCATGTACCTAGAACTCTCTATATGGATATGTTGCAGTACTCTGCCATGTAGCTAGATTTCTATATATAGACAAGTTGGACTCATCTGCATGGTAGCTAGATCTCTGTATATGGAAATGTTGCACTACCCTGCCATGTCTCTAGTTCTCTCTATATGGACATTTTGGACTAGTCTGCCATGTAGCTAGCTCTCTGTACATGGATATGTTAGACTGATCTGCCAAGTAGTTAGCTCTCTGTATATGAACATATTGCACTTGTCTACCATGTAGCTAGGTCTAAGTATATGGACAC
>NW_006409100.1:12474-13109 GCF_000296735.1 Chrysochloris asiatica
ATCTGTATATGAACAAATTGGACTTGTCTGACTTCTAGCTAGCTCTTAGTATATGGACACATTGGACACATCAGCCATGTAGCTAGAACTCTGTATATGGAAATGTTGCAGTAGTCTTACATGTAGCTAGCTCTCAGTATGTAGAGAAGTTGTATTTTATCTGCCTTATTGCTAGAATCCTGTATATGGAAATGTTGCACTACCCTGCAATGTAGCGAGTTCTCAGGATATGGAAATTATGGATTCGTCTGCCATGCAACTAGCTGTCTGTACATGGATATGTTCCACTGATCGGCCAAGTAGGTAGCTCTCTGTATATGAACATATTGGACTTGTCTGCCATGTAGGTGGCTCTCAGTATATGGGCACGTTGGACACATCTGACATGTAGGTAGAACTCTGTGTATAGACAAGTTGGACTCATCTGCCTCATAACTAGAACTCTGTATTTGGAAATGTTGCACTACCATACCATGTCGCTAGCTCTCTGCAAATGGACATTTTGGACTCGTATGCCATGTATCTAGCTCTCTGTACATGGATATGTTGTACTGATCTGCCAAGTAGGTAGCTCTCTGTATATGAACATATTGGACTTGTCTGCCTTATAGCTAGAACTCTGTATACTGAAATGT
>NW_006409100.1:13931-15185 GCF_000296735.1 Chrysochloris asiatica
TAGTACTCTTTGTATGGACATGTTGAACTACTCAGCCCTGTAGTTAGCTCTCAGTATTTGGAAACGTTGGACACATCTGCCATGTAGCTAGAAATCTGTATATGGAAATAATGCGCTAGTCTGCCATGTAGCTAGCTTTATGCATATGTACATTTTGGAGTCGTCTGACATGTAGCCAGCTCTCTGTACTGATCTGCCATGTCGCTAGCTGTCTATATATGAACATATTGGACTTGTCTTCCATATAGCTAGCTCTCAGTATATGGACAAGTTGGACACATCTGCCATGTAGCTAGAACTGTATATGGAAATGGTGCACTAACATGCCATGTAGCTACGTCTCTCTACATGAACATATTGTACTTGTCTGCCATGTAGCTTGAACTCTGTATATGGAATTGATGCACTACTCTGCCATGTAGCTAGATCTCTGTGTATTGATATTTAGGATTCGTCTTAAATGTAGCTAGCTCTCTGTGCATGGATATTTTGGACTGATCTTCCATGAAGGTAGCTCTCAGTATATGGACACGTTGGACACATCTGCATGTAGCTTGAACTCTGTATATGGAAATGTTGCACTACCCTGCCATGTAGCTAGCTTTATGTATATGAACATATTTAACTTGTCTGCCATGTATGTAGCTCTCAGTATATGGACATGTTGGACACATCTGCCATGTAGATAGAACTCTGTATATGGAAATGTTGCACTACTCTGCCATGTACCTAGCGCTCTGTTAATGGATAGGTTGGACTGATCTGCTAAGTAGGTAGCTCTCTGTATATGAACATATTAAACTTGTCTACCTTGTAGCTAGCTCTCTCTATTTGGATATGTTGCACTACTCTGCCAGGTAGCTAGCTCTCTGTACATGGATATGATGGACTGATCTGCCAGGAAGTTAGCTCTCTGTATATGTACATATTGGATTAGTCTGCCATCTTCCTCACTCTCAGTATAAGTATCTGTTGGACTGATTAGCCAGGTAGCTTATGCTCTGTATATGTAAATGATTCTATACATTGCCATGTAGTTAGCTCTCAGTATATTAACACTTTGAACTCATCTGTCATGTAGCTTAAACTGTATATGGAAATGATGCACTACTCTGCCATGTAGCTAGCTCTCTGTATATGGACACGTTGGACACATCTGCCATGTAGCTAGAATTCTGTATATGAAAATGTTGCACTACCCTGCCACTTAGCTAGCTCTCTGTATATGAACACATTGGAATTGTCTTCCATTTA
>NW_006409100.1:16510-17150 GCF_000296735.1 Chrysochloris asiatica
TACATGGATATGTTGGACTGGTCTGCCAAGTAGATAGCTCTCTGTATATGAACATATTGGACTTTTCTGCCCTGTAGATGGCTCTCAGTATATGGATACATTGGACACATCTTCCATGTAGGTAGAACTCTGTAAATGGAAATGTTGCTCTGCACTGCCATTTAGCTATGTCTCTGTATATGAACATATTGGACTTGTCTGCCATGTAGCTAACTTTCAGGTTATGGACACGTTGGACACATTTGCCATGTAGCTTGAACTCTCTATATGGAAATGCTGCACTACTCTGCCGTGTAGTTTGCTCTCTGTAAAAATACAAGTTGGATTAATCTGTCTTGTAGATAGTACTCTGTATATAGAAATGTTGCACTACCCTGCCATGGAGCAAGCTCTCTGTATATGAACATTTTGAATTCGTCTGCCATGTAGGTAGCTCTCTGCACATATATATTTTGGACAGATCTGCCATGTAGGTAGCTCTCAGTATATGGACAGGATGGACACATCTACCATGTAGCTAGAACTCTGCATATGGAAATGTTGCTCTACACTGCCATGTATCTAGTTCTCTGTACATAGACAAGTTGGACTCATCTGCCTTCAGCTAGAACTCTGTATATGGAAATGTTGCTCTACCCTG
>NW_006409100.1:17250-17987 GCF_000296735.1 Chrysochloris asiatica
TGTTGGAGTGATCTGACAAGTATGTACCTCTCTGTATATGAGCATATTAGACTTGTTTGCCATGTAGCTAGCTCTCAGTATATGGACACGTTGGGCATATCTGCCATGTAGATAGAACTCAGTATATGGAAATGTTGCACTATAATGCCATGTAGCTAGCTCTCTGTATATAGACAAGTTGTACTCTTCTGCCTTGTAGCAAGAACTCTGTATATGGAAATGTTGCACTACACTGCCATGTGGCTAGCTCTCTGTATGTGGACATTTTGCACTTGTATGCCATATAAGCTAGCTCTCTGTACATAGATATGATGGACTGACCTGCCAATTAGGTTACTCTCTGTATATGAACATATTGGACTTGTCTGCCCTGTAGGTGACTCTCAGTATATGGAAACTTTGGCTACATCTGTTATGTAGCTACTTCCCTGAATATGTACACGTTGGACTACTCTTCAATGTAGCTAGCTCTCTGTATATGAACATTTTGGACTCGTCTACCATGTAGCTAGCTCTCTGTATATGGATATGTTGAACTGATCTGCCAAATAGGTAGCTCTCTGTATATGAACACATTGTACTGGTCTTCCATGTACGTGACTCTCAGTATATGTACAAGTTAGACACATCTGCCATGTAGGTAGTACCCTGAATATGGACATGTTGGACTGCTCAGTAATGTAGCTAGCTCTCTGTATATGGACATTTTGGACACATCTGTCATGAAGCTAGAACTC
>NW_006409100.1:19274-20324 GCF_000296735.1 Chrysochloris asiatica
CTACCATGCCATGTAGTTTGTTCTCTATATATAGAAAAGTTGGACTCATCTGCCTTGTAGCTAGAACTCTGTATATGGAAATTTTGCACGACTCTGTCTTGTAGTTAGCTCTCTGTTTATAGACAAGTTGCATTCATTTGCCTTGTACCTAGAACCCTGTATATCGAAATGTTTCACTACCCTGCCATGTAGCTAACTCTTTGTATATGGACCTTTTGGATTCGTCTGCCATATAGCTAGCTCTTTCTACATGGATATGTTGGATTGATTTGCCAAGTAGGTAACTCTCTGTATATGAACATATTGGACTTGTTTCCCTGTAGCTAGCAATCAGGATATGGACACATTGGACACATCTGCCATGTAACTAAAACGCTGTTTATGGAAATGTTGCTCTACACTGCCATGTAGTTAGCTCTCTGTATATAGACAAGTTGGACTCATCTGCCTTGTAGCTAGAATTCTGTATATGTAAATGTTGCACAACCCTGACATGTAGCTAGCTCTATGTATATGGACATTTTGGACTCGTTTGCCATATAGCTAGCTCGCTGTATATGGATATGTTAGACTGTCTGCCAAGTAGGTATCTTTCTGCATATGAACATATTGGATTTGTCTGCCTTGAAGGTTGCTCTCAGAATATGGACACATTGGACACGTCTGCCATGTAACTATAACTCTGTACACGGAAATGTTCCACTACTCTGCCATGTACCTAGCTCTCTGAACATAGACAAGATGGACACGTCTGCCATGTAGTTAGCTCTCTGTACATGGATATATTGGACTGATCTGACAAGTATGTAGCTCTCTTTATAAAAACATACTGGACTTGTCTGCCATGTAGCTAGCTCTCAGTATATGGACATGTTGGACTCCTCAACAATGTAGCTACTACCAAGTATATGGACATGTTGTACTACTCTGCCATGTAGGTAGCACTCAGTATATGGACATGTTGGACTGCTCTGTGATGTAGCTACTACCGTGTATATGGACATGTTGTACTACTCTGCCATGTACCTAGTTCTCAGTATATGGACATGT
>NW_006409100.1:22295-24096 GCF_000296735.1 Chrysochloris asiatica
GCCATGTAGGTAGATCTCTGAACATGGATATGTTGTACTGATCTTGCAAGTAGGTAGGTCTCTGTATATGAACATATTGGACTTGTCTGTCATGTAGCTAGCTCTCAGTATATAGACAAGTTGAACTCACCTGCCTTGTAGCTAGAACTCTGTATATGGAAATGTTGCACAACCCTGCCTTGTACTTAGCTCTCTCTATATCAACATATTGGACTTGATTTCCATGTAGCTAGCTCTCAGTATATGGACATGTAGGACTCATCTGCCATGTAACTTGTACCCTTTATATGGACAAGTGGGAGTACTCTGCCATATAGCTAGCTCTCAGTATACGGACACGTTGGACACATCAGCCATGTAGCTAGAACTCTGTATATGGATATGTTGCATTACTCTGCCATGTAGGTTGCTCTCAATATATGGACATTTTGGAATCCTATGACACGGAGCTAGCTCACTGAACATGATTATTTTGGACTGATTTGTCCTGTAGGTAGCTCTCAGTACATGGACACGTTAGATACATCTGCCATGTAGGTTTACTCTGTATATGGAAATTTGCACTTCTCTGTCATGTAGCTAGTTCTCTGTACATAGACAAGTTGGATTCATCTGACTTTTAGCTAGAACTCTGTATATGTAAATGTTGCACTACCCTGCCATGTAGCTAGCTCTCTTTATATAGACAAGTTGCACTTGTCTGCCTTGTAGCTACCTCTCAGTATATGGACATGTTGGACTCATTTGCCATGTAGCTAGTACCCTGTATATGGACATTTTGGACTACTGTGCCATGTAGCTAGTTCTCAGTATATGGACAAGTTTGACACATCTGTCATGTAGCTAGATTTCTGTATATGGAAATGTTGCACTACTCTGCCGTGTAGCTAGCTCTCTGTATATAGACAAGTTGGACTCATCTGCCTTGCAGTTAGAACTCTGTATATGGAAATGTTGCACTACCCTGCCATGAAGCTAGCCCTTGTATATGGACATTTTAGACTCGTCTGCCTTGAAGTAAGCTCACTGTGTATAGATATGTTGAACTGATCTATCAAGCAGGTATCTCTCTTTATATGAACATATTGGATTTGTCTGTCATATAGCTATCTCTCAGCATATAGACAAGCTGGATTCATATGCCTTGAAACGAAAACTCTGTATATGGAAATGTTGCAATACCCTGCCCTGTAGCTAGCTCTGTGTTTATGATCATATTGGATTTGTCTTCCACGTAGTTAGCTCTAATTAAATGGACATGTTGCACAACTCTGCCATGTAGCTACCTCTAGTATATGAATAAGATGGACACATCTGACATGTAGCTAGAACTCCGCATATTGGAAATGTTGCACTAGTCTGCCATGTATCTAGCATGCTGTATATGGACAAGTTGTACTTATCTGCCTTGTAACTAGAACTCTGCACATGGAAATGTTGCACTTCTCTGCCAAGTAGTTAGCTCTCTATATATAGGCAAATTGGACTCATCTGCTTGAAGTAAGCACTCTGTATATGGAAACTTTGTACTACCGTGCCATATTGTTAGCTCTCTGTATAGGGTCATTTTGGACTCATTTGCAATGTAGCTTGCTCTCTGTACATGGATATATTGGACTGATCTTCCAAGTAGGTAGCTCTTTGTATATGAACATATTGGACTTGTCTGACATGTCGCTGGCTCTCAGTATTTAGACATGTTGGACTCATCTGTCTAATAGCTGGAACTCTGTGTATGGATATGTTGCACTAAACTGCCATGTAACTAGCTCTCTGTATATGGACATTTTGGACTAGTCTG
>NW_006409100.1:24720-26814 GCF_000296735.1 Chrysochloris asiatica
CATCTGCCATGTAGTTAGTACCCTGTATATGGACATGTTGGACTACTCTGCCATGTAGTTAGCTCTCAGTATATGGACATGTTGGACACATTTGCCATGTAGCTAGAACTCTGTATGTGGAAATTTTGCACTACTGTGTCATGTTGCTAGATCTCTGTATATAGACAAGTTGGACTCCTCTGCATTGTAGCTAGCATTCTGTACATGAAAATGTTGCACAACTCTGCCATGTACCTAGCTCTCTGTATATGGACATTTTAGACTTGTCTGCCATATAGCTTGCTCTCTGTACATGGATATGTTGGACTGATCTGCCAAGTATGTAGCACTCTTTATATGGACATATTGGACTTGTCTGCCATATATCTAGCTCTCAGTATATTGACAAGTTGGACTCATCTGCCTTGAAACTCTATCCTGTGTATGGAACTTTGCACTACCATGCCATGTAGATAGCTTTCTGTATATGAACATTTTGGACTAGTCTGTCATGTGTACACGGATATTTTGAACTGATCTGGCATGTAGTTAGCTCTCAGTATATGAACATGTTGGACACATCTGCCATGTAGCTCGAACTCTGTACATGTAAATGTTGCACTACCCTGCCATGTAGCTAGCTCTCAGTATATGGACATTTTGGATCCTTTTGACATATAGGTAACTCTCTGTACATGGATATGTTGGACTGATATGCCAAGTAGGTAGCTCTCTGTATATGAACATATTGAACTTGTCTGCCATGTAGCTAGCTCTCAGTATATGGACATGTTGGATTCATCTGCCATGTAGCTAGTACCCTATATATGGACATGGTGGACTACTCTGCCACATAGGTATCTCTCAGTATATGGGTAAGTTGGACACATCTGTCATGTTGCTAGAACTCTGTATATGGAAACGTTTCACTACCCTACCATGTAGCTAGCTCTCTGTACATGCACATATTGGACTTGGCTGCCATGCAACTAGCTCCAGTATATGGACATATTGGGCTCATCTGCCATGTAGCTAGTATCACGTCTATGGACATGTTGGACTATGCTGCCATGTAGTTAGCTCTCTGTATATAGACAAGTTGGACTCATCTGCCTTGTAGCTAAAATACTTTATATGGAAATGTTGCACTATGCTGCCATGTATCTAGCTCCCTGTATATGGACAATATAGACTCATCTTACTTGTAGCTAGAACTCTGTATTTGGAAATGTTGCACTTCCCTGCCAAGTAGCTAGCTCTCTGTATTTGTTTATTTTGCACTCATCTGCCATGTAGCTAGCTCCCTGTACATGGCTATTTTGGACTGATCTGCAAAGTAGGTAACTCTCTGTATATGAACATATGGGACTTGTCTGTCATGTAGCTAGCTCTCAGTATATGGACACGTTGGAAAAACCTGCGATGAAGCTAGTAACCTGTATGTGAACATGTTGGACTGATCTGCTATGTAGGTAGCTCTCAGTATATGGACACTTTGGACATATGTGCCATGTAGCTAGATCTCTGTATATGGATATGTTGCACTACTCTGCCATGTTGCTAGTTTGCTGTGTATGGATATTTTGGACTCCTCTGCCATGAAGCTAGCTCTCTGTACATAGATATATTGGTCTGATCTGCCAAGTAGGTAGCTCTCTGTATATGAACATATTGGACTTGTCTGCCATGTAGCTAGCTCTCAGTATTTGGACAGGTTGTACTCATCTGTTATGTAGCTTGTAGCCTGTGTATGGACATGTTGGAATACTCTGCAATGTAAGTAGCTCTCAGTATTTTGACACATTGGACACATCTGCCATGTATCTAGAACTCTGTATATGGAAATATTGCACTACTCTGCCATGTAGCTAGCTTTCTGTACATGAATATGTTGGACTGATCTGCCAAATAGGTATCTCTCTGTATATGAACATATTGGACTTGTCTGCCATGTAGCTAGCTCTCAGTATATAGACATGTTGGACTGACTTGATATGTAGCTAGTACCCTGTATTCGACATGTTGGACTACTCTGCCATGTTGCTAGCTCTCAGTATATGGGCACGTTGGACACATCTGTCATGTAGTCAGAAGTCTGTATTTTTAAATGTTGCA
>NW_006409100.1:27860-55321 GCF_000296735.1 Chrysochloris asiatica
ACTACTCTGACATGTAGCTAGCTCTCTGTATATAGACAAGTTGGACTCATTTGCCTTGTAACTAGATCTCTGTATATGGAAATGTTGCACTACCTGCCATGTAGTTAGCTCTCTGTATATGGACATTTTGGACTGGTCTGCCATGAAGCTTGCTCTCTGTACATGGATATGTTGGTCTGATCTGCCAAATAGGTAGCTCTCTGTGTATGAACATATTGGACTTCTCTGCCATGTAGCTAGCACTCAGTATTTGGAGCGGTTATACTCATCTTTTACGTAGATAGGACCCTGTGTATGGACATGTTGGTATACTCTGCCATGTAGGTAGCTCTCAGTATATGGACAGGTTACACTTATCTGCCATGTAGTTCGTATCCTGTATACGGACATGTTGGACTACTCTGCCGTGTAGCTAGCTCTCTGCATATAGACAAGTTGGACTCATATGCCTTAGAGTTAGAACTATGTATATGTAAATGTTGCAATACCCTGCCATGTAGCTAGCTCTCTGTATATGGACATTTTGAACTCATCTGCCATGTAGCTAGCTCTCTGTACATGGATATTTTGGAATGATCTGTCAAGTAGGTAGCTCTTTGAATATGAAAATATTGGACTTTTCTGCCATGTAGCTAGCTCTCAGTGTATGGACATGTTGGACTCATCTACCTTGTATCTAGAATTCTGTATATTTAAATGTGCTAGTACTCTTTATATGAACATATTGGACTTGTCTACCATTTAGGTAGCTCTCAGTATATGAACACTTTGGACTCATCTGCCATGTAGCTTGAACTCTGTAGATTGAAATTATGCACTACTCTGCCTGTATATGGACATTTTGGATTGGTCTGACATGTAGCTAGCTCGCTGTGCATGCATATTTTGGTTTGATCTGCCATGTAGGATGCTCTTAGTATATGGACACGTTGAACACATCTGCCACGTAGCTAGAACTCTGTACATTGAAATGTTGCACTATGATGTCATGTAGCTAGCTCTCTGTGTATGGACATGTTGGACTCATCTACCTTGTATCTAGAATTCTGTATATTTAAATGTTGCACTACCCTGCCATGTAGCTAGCTCTCTGTATATGGACATTTTGGACTTGTCTGCCATGTAGGTAGCTCTCTGTACATGGATATGTAGGAATGATCTGTGAAGTAGGTAGTTCTCTATATATGAGCATATTGGAATTTTATGCAATGTAGCTAGCTAGCTCTCAGTATATAGACAAGATGGACTCATCTGCCTTTGAATTCAAGCTCTGTATATGGAAATGTTGCACTACCCTATCTTGCAGCTAGCTCTCTGTATATGGACATTTTGGAGTCATCTGCCATGTAGCTAGTACCCTGTATATGGACATGTTGGACTGATCTGCCATGTAATTAGCTCTCAGTATATGGACATGTTGGACACATCTGCCATGTAACTAGAACTCTGTATATGGAAATGTTCCTCTACTCTGCCTTTTAGCTAGTTCTCTGTATATAGACCAGTTGGACTCATCTGCCTTGTAGCTAGAATTCTGTATATTTAAATGTTGCACTATCCTGTCATGTAGCTAGCTCTCTCTATATGGATATTTGGAACTCGTGTGCCATGTCGCTAGCTCTCTGTATATGGGTATGTTGGACTGATCTGCCAAGTATGTAGCTCTCTAGATATGAACATGTTGGACTTGTCTGCCATGTACCTAGTTCTCAGTATATGTACATGTTGGACACATCTGCAATGAAGCTAGGGCTCAGTATATGGACATGTTGGACACATCTGCCACGTAACTACTACCCTGTATATGGACATGTTGTACTGATCTGCAATGTAGGTAGCTCTCAGTATATGGACATGTTGATCACATCTAGTATGTAGCTACAAATCTGTATATGGAAATGTTGCACTACCCTGTCATGTAGATAGCTCTCTGTGTATGGATATTTTGGACTCGTCTGCCATGGAGCTAGTAGCTCTCTGTACTTGGATATGTTGGACTGATCTGCCAAGTAGTTAGCTCTCTGTGTATGAACATATTGGACTTGTCTGCCATGTAGGTAGCTCTCAATATATGGACATGTCTGTCTTATCTGCCATATAGCTAGTACCTTGCGTATGGGCATGTTGGACTACTCTGCAATTTGGCTAGCTCTCAGTATATGGACACGTTGGACACATCTGCCATGTAACTAAAACTCTGTATAAGGAAATGTTGCACAAGTATGCCATCTAGCTATCTCTCTGTATATAGACATTGTGGACTCATGTGCCATGTAGCTATCTTTCTGTACATGGATATGTTGGATTGATTAGTCAAGTAGGCAACTCTCTGTATATGAACATATTAGAATTGTCTGCCAATGTTCTAGCTCTTAGTATATGGACATGATGGACTCATTAGGCAGATAGCTAGTACTCTTTATATGAGCATGTTGGACTACTCTGCCATGTAGCTAGCTCTCAGTATATGAACACTTTGGACTCATCTGCCATGTATCTTGAACTCTGTGTATGGAAATGATGCACTATTTTGCCATGTAGATAGCTGTCTGTATATGGACATTTTTTGCTCATCTGACAGGTAGCTAGCTCTCTATGTGCATGGATATTTTCGACTGATCTGCCATGTATGTAGCTCTCAGTACATGGACACGTTAGAAACATATGCCATGTAGCTAGACCTCTGTATATTTAAATGTTGCACTACCCTGCATTGGAGCTAGCTCTCTGTATATGGACATTTTGGACTTGTCTGCCATGTAACTAGCTCTCTGTACATGGATTTGTTGGAGTGATCTGCCAAGTAGGTAGCTCTCTGTACATGAACACATTGGAGTTGTCTACATTGTAGCTACCTCTCAGTATATGGAATATGTTGGACTCAACTGCAATATAGCTAGTACTCTGTATATGGACATGTTGGTCTACTCTGCTTGTAGCTAGCTCTCAGTATATGGACATGTTGGACACATCTGCCATGTAGCTAGAACTCTGAATATGGAAATGTTGCACTACCCTGCCATACAGCTAGCTCCCTATATATGGACTTTTTGGACTCGTCTGAATTGTAGTTAGCTCTCTGTACATGGATATGTTGGACTGATCTACCAAGTTGGTAGCTATCAGTATATGAACGTATTGGACTTATCTGCTTGTAGATAGCTCTCAGTATATGGACATGTTGGACTACTCTGCCATGTATCTAGCTCTCTGTATATGAATACTTTGGACTCATCTGCCATGTAGCTTGAACTCTGTAAATAGAAATGATGCACTACTCTGCCATGTAGCTAGCTCTCTGTATATCTACATTTTGGACTTGTCTGACATGTTGCTAGCTCTCTCTGCTTGGATATTTTGGACTGAGCTGT
This sequence comes from Chrysochloris asiatica, assembly GCF_000296735.1. Taxonomy (NCBI): domain Eukaryota; kingdom Metazoa; phylum Chordata; class Mammalia; order Afrosoricida; family Chrysochloridae; genus Chrysochloris; species Chrysochloris asiatica. The sequence continues at coordinate 31,232 of NW_006409100.1, forward strand.
CATGTAGGTTGCTCTCAGTATATGGACACGATGGACACATCTGCCATGTAGCTAGAACTCTGTATATGTAAATGTTGCACTACTCTGACATATAGCTGGTTCTCTGTATATAGAAAAGTTAGACTCATCTGATTTGTAGCTAGAACTCTGTATATGGAAATGTTGCACTAACCTGCTATGTGCTAGCTGTCTGTATATGGAAATTTGGGACTTGACTGCCATGAAGCTAGCTCTCAGTATATAGACAAGTTGGACTTATCTGCCTAGTAAGAAGAACTCGGTATATGGAAACAGAGCACTACACTACAATGTAGCTAGCTCACTGTATATGGACATTTTCGAGTCGTCTGCCATGAAGCTAGATCTCAGTAAATGAACATGTTGGACTTACATGCCTTGTAGGTAGAACTCTGTATATGGAAATGTTGCACTACCCTGCCAAATAGCTATCTATCTGTATATGGCCATTTTGGACTCATCTGTCTTGTAGCTAGTACTCTGTGTATACAAATGTTGTAGTATCCTGCCATATAGCTAGTTCTCTGTATATGGACATGTCGGACTCATCTGCCATGTAGCTAGCTCTCTGTAAATGGATATGTTGGTATGATCTGCCAGTTAGGTAGTTCTCTCTATCTGAAGATATTGGACTTGTCTGCCATGTAGCTAGCTCTCAGTATATAGACAAGTTGGACTCATATGCCTTGTAAGTAGAACTCTGTATATGGAAATGTTGCACTACCATGCCATGTAGCTAGCTCTCAGTATATGGACATGTTGGGCGCATTAGCCAGGTAGTAAGTACTCTTTTTATGGACTTGTTGGTCTACTCTGCCAAGTAGCCACCTCTCAGCATATGAACACTTTGGACTTATCTGCATGTAGCTTGAGCTCTGTATATGGAACTGATGCACTACTCAGCAATATAGCAAGCTCTCTGCATATGAACATTTTGGACTTGTCTGACAAGTAGCTAGCTCTCTGTGCACGGATATTTTGGACTGATCTGCTATGTAGTTCGCTCTCAATATATGGACAGGTTGGACACATCTACCATGTAGCAAGAACTCTGTATATATAAATGTTGCACTACTCTGCCATGTAGCTAGCTCTCTGTATATGGACATTTTGGATTTGTCTGCCATGAAGCTAGCTCTCTGTACATGGCTATGTTGGACTGATCTGCCAAGTAGGTAGCTCTTTGTATATGAACATATTGGCCTTGTCTGTCATGTGAGTAGCTCCCAGTGTATCGTTGTGTTGGACACATCTGCAATGTATCTAGAACTCAGTATATGGGCACGTTGGACTCATCTGCCATGTAGCTAGTACCCTGTATATGGACATGTTGGACTGATCTACCATGTAGGTAGCTCCCAGTATATGGACAAATTAGACACATCTGCCATGTAGCTAAATCTCTGTATATGGAAATGTTGCACTACTCTGTCATGTAGCTTGCTCTCTTTATATAGACAAGATGGACTCTTCTGCCTTGTAGCTAGAACCCTGTATATGAAAATGTTGCACTACCAGACCATGTAGATAACTCTTTGGATATGGACAGTTTGGACTCGTCTGCCATGTAGCTAGCTCTTAGTATATGAACATGTTGGAGTCATTAGCCAGGTAACTAGTACTCTTCATGTTGGACTTCTCTGCCGTGTAGATAGCTCTCAGTATATAAACACTTAGGACTCTTCTGTCATGTAGCTTGAACTCTGTGTATGGAAATGATGTATTACTCTGACATGTAGCTAGCTCTCTGTGCATGGATAATTTGGACTGATCTGCCATGTAGGTTGCTCTCAGTATATGGACATGGTGGAGAGATCTGTCATGTAACTAGATCTCTGTATATAGACAAGTTGGACTCATCTGCCTGGTAGCTAGAACACTGAATATGAAAATGTTGCACTACCCTGTCGTGTAGCTAGCTGTCTTCATATGGACATTTTGGACTCGTCTGCCGTGTAGTTAGCTCTCTGTACATGCATATGTTGGACTGATCTGTCATGTAGTTAGATCTCTGTATATTAACATATTTGATTTGTCTGCCATGTAGTTGTATCTCAGTATATGTACATGTTGGACTCATGTGCCATGTATCCTGTATGTGGACATGTTGGAGTACTCTGCCACGTAGCTAGCTCATAGTATATGGACACGTTGAACACATCTGCCATGTATCTAGAACTCTGTATATGGAAAAGTTGCACTCTGCCATATACAGAGAGCTCTAAGTATATAGACATATTGTTCTTATTAGCCAGATAGCTTGTAGTCTTTATTTGGGCATGTTGGACTCACTGCCATTTACCTTGAACTGTGTGTATAGAAATGATATATTACTCTGCCATGTACCTAGCTCTCTGTATATAGATAAGTTGGACTCATCTGCCTTATAGATAGAACTCTGTGTATGGAAATGTTGCACTACATTGCCCTGTAGCTTTCTCTCTATATTTGGACATTTTGGACTCATCTGTCTTGTAGCTAGAACTCTGTATATGGAAATGTTGCACTACGCTGCCATGTAGCTAGCTCTCTGTATATGGACGTTTTGGACTAGTCTGACATGTAGCTTGCTCTCTGTAGATGGATATGTTGGACTGATCTGTTAAGTAGCTAACTCTCTGTATATGATCATAATGGACTTGTCTGTCCTGTACTTAGCTCTCAGTATACGGACATGTTGGACTCATCTGCCATGTAGCTAGTACCCTGTATATAGACAAGTTGGACTCATCTGCCATGTTGCTAGTACCCTGTATATAGACAAGTTGGACTCATCTGCCTTGTAACTAGAATGCTGTATATGGAAATGATGCACTACACTTCCATTTAGCTAGCTATCTGTATATGGACATTTTGGACTCGTGTGACATGTAGCTAGCTCTCTGTGCATGAATATTTTGTACTGATCTGCAATGTAGGTAGGTCTCAGATTATGGACATGTAGGAAACATCTGTCATATAGCTAGAAAACTTTCTATGGAAATGTTGCACTACCCTGCCATGTAGCTAAGTTTCTGTATATGGGCATTTTGGACTTGTCTGCCATGTAGCTTCCTCTTTGTACATGGATATGTTGGAATGATCTGTCATGTTGCTAGCTCTCTGTGTATGAACAAATTGGACTTGTCTACCATGTAGCTAGCTCTCAGTATATGGACATGTTGGACTCATCTGACTTGTGCTAGAACTCTGTATATGGAAATGTTGCACTATCCTGCCATGTAGCGAGCTCTCTGTGTAAGGACAAGTTGGATTAATATGCCATGTACCTAGTACCCTGTATATGGACATGTTGGACTACTCTACCATGTAGCTACCTCTCAGTATATGGACACGTTGGACATATCTGCCATGTATCTAGAACTCTGCATATGCAAATGTTGGACTACACTCCCACGTAGCTAGCTCTCTGTATTTGGACAGTTTTCCCTCATCTCTCATGTAGCTAGCTCTATGTACATGGCTGCCAAGTAGGTAGCTCTCTGTATATGAACATATTGAACTTGTCTGCCATGTAGCTAGCTCTCAGTATATAGAGAAGTTAGACTAAACTGCCTTATAGCTAGAACACTGTATATGGAAACGTTGCACTACTTTTCCATGTAGCTAGCTCTCTGTATATGGACATTTTGGATTCATCTGCTATATAGATAGCTCTCTGTACATGGATATGTTGGACTGATTTGCAAAGTAGGTAGCTCTCTGTATATGAACATATTGGACTTGTCTGCCAGGTAGCTAGCTCTCAGTATATGGACATGTTGGATTTATCTGCCATGTAGCTAGTACCTTGTATATGGACATGTTGGACTATTCTGCCATGTAGCTAGCTCTCAGCATATGGACACGTTGGACACATCTGCCATGTAGCTAGAACTCTGTATATGGAAATGTTGCACTACCCTGCCATGTAGCAAGCTCTCTGTATATGGGCATTTTGAACTCATCTGTCATGTAGCTAGCTCTTTGCACATGGATATGTTGGACTGATCTGCAATGTAGCTAGCTCTGTGTATATGAACAATTTGGACTTGTCTACCATGTAGCGAGCTCTCAGTATATGGACAAGTTGGATTCATCTGCCTTGTAGCTACAACTCTGTATATGGAAATGTTGCACTACCCTGCCATGTAGCGAGCTCTCTGTGTAAGGACAAGCAGGATTCATCTGCCATGTAGCTAGTACCCTGTATATGGACATGTTGGACTACTCTGCCATTTAGCTAGCTCTCAGTTTTTGGACACATTGGACACATCTGCCATGTAGCTAGAACTCTGAATATGAAAATGTTGCACTACCCTGCCATGTACCTAGCTCTCTGTATATAGAAAAGTTGGATTAATCTGCCTTTTAGCTAGAACTTTGTATATGGAAATTTTGCTCTACCCTGCCATGTAGCTGTCTCTCTGTATATGGACATTTTGGACTAGTCTGACATGTATCTTGAACTCTGTATATGGAAATGATGCACTACTCTGCCACGTAGATAGCTCTCTGTATATGGAAATTTTGGACTCATCTGACATGTAGCTAGTTCTCTGAGCATGGATACATTGGACTGATCTGCTATGAAGTTAGCTCTCAGGATATGAACACGTTGGACACATCTGCCATTTAGCTAAAAGTTTGATTATGGAAATCTTGCACTACTCTGCCGTTTTGCTAGCTCACAGTATATAGACAAGTTGGATTCATCTGCCTAGTAGCTAGAACTCTGTTTATGGAAATGTTGCGTTTTCCTGCTTTGTACATGGCTCTCTGTATATGGACATTTTGGAACTGTCTGACATATAGCTAGATTTCTGTGCTTGCATAGTTTGAACTGATCTGCCATGTAGGTAGCACTCAGTATATGGACACATTGGACACATCTGCCATGTAGCTAGTACCGCGTATATGGACATGTTGGAGTACTCTGCCGAGTAGCTAGCTCTCAGTATATGGACAAGTTGGACCCATCTGCCATCTAGCTAGTACCATACATATGGACATGTTGAACTATTGTGCCATGTAGCTAGCTCCCAGCATATGGACACGTTTGACACATCTGCCATGTACCTTGAACTCTGTATATGGAAATGATGCAATATTTTTCCATGTAGCTATTTCACTGTATATTATCATTTTGGACTCATCTGACATGTAGCAAGCTCTCTGTGCATGGATATTTTGGAGTGATCTGCAATGTAGGTAGCTCTCAGTATATGGACATGTTGGACTCATTTGCTTTTTAGCTAGAACTCTGTATATGAAAATGTTGCACTACCCTGCCATGAAGCCATCTCTCTGTATAAGGACATGTTGGACTCATCTGCCTTGTAGCTAGAACTCTATATATGGAAATGTTGTACTTCTCTACCCTGTAGCTAGCTCTCTGTACATGGATATTTTGGACTGATCTGCCATGGACGTACGTCTCAGTATATGGACACGTTGGACACATCTGCCATGTAGTAAGAACTTTGTATATGAAAATGATGGACTACACTGGCACGTAGCTTGTACTCAGTATATGGACAAGTTGGAAACATCATCCATGAAGCTTAAACTCTGATTACGGAAATTTTGCACTACTCTGCCACGTAGCTAGCTCTCTATACATGGATATTTTGAAGTGATCTGCCATGTCAGTAGCTATCAGTATATGGACTCATTGGACACATCTGCCATGTAGCTAGAACTCTGATTATGACAATGTTACACTACCCTGACATGTAGCTAGCTGTCTGTATATAGACAAGTTGGATTCATCTGCCTAGTAGCTAGAACTCTGTATATGGAAATATTGCACTACCCTGCAATGTAGCTGGCTCTCTGTATATGGACATTTTGGACTCGTCTGCAACGCAGTTTGAACTCTCTATATGGAAATGATGCACTACTCTGCCATGTTGCTAGCTCTCTGTATATGGAAATTTTGGACTCGTCTGACTTGTAGGTAGCAGTTTGTTCATGGATACTTTGGACTGATCTGCCATGTAGGTAGCTCTCAGTATATGAACATGTTGGACACATCTGCCATGTTGTTAAAACTTTGAATATGGAAATGTTGAACTACTCTGTCATGTTGCTAGATCTCTGTATATAGACAAGTTGGACTCATCTGCCTTGAAGCTAGAACTCTGTATATGGAAATGTGACACTACCCTGCCATGTAGCTAGCTCTCTGTATATGAACATTTTGGACTTATATTCCATGAAGCTAGCTCTCTGTACATGGATATGTTGGACTGATATGCCATGTAGCTAGCTCTCAGTATATGGACATTTTGGATTTCTCTGCCATGTAGCTAAAACTCTGTACATGGATATGTTGGACTGATCTGAAATGTAGCTAGTTCTCCGTATATGGACATGTTAGACTCATCTGCCATGTAGGTAGTACCGTGTATATGGACATGTTGGACTACTCTGCTGAGTAGCTAGCTCTCATATATGGACACGTTGGACACATCTGCCATGTATCTAGAATTCTGCATATAGAAATGTTGCACTACTCTGCCATGCAGCTAGCTCTCTTTGTATGGATATGTTGGACTCATCTGCCTTGTAGCTAGGACTCTATATATGGAAATGTTGCACTACTCTGCCATGTAGCTAGCTCTCTGTACATGGATATTTTGGACTGATCTGCATTGGACGTAGGTCTCAGTATATGGACACGTTGGACATATCTGCCATGTAGTTAGAACTTTGTATATGGAAATGATGAACTAAACGGCCATGTAGCTAGCATTCAGTATATGGAACAGTTGTACACATCTTCCATGAAGCTAGAACACTGATTATGGAAAATTTGCATTACTCTGCCATGTAGCTAGCTCTCTATACATGGATATTTTGGAGTGATCTGCCATGTAGTTACCTGTCAGTATATGGACATGTTAGACACATCTGCCATGTAGCTTAAACTCTGTATATGGAAATGTTGCACTACCTTGCCATGTAGCTAGCTCTCTGTATGTGGACATTTTGGACTCGTGTGACATGTAGCTTGAACTCTGTTTATGGAAATGATGCACTACTCTGCGACATAGCTAGCTCTCTGTATATGGACATTTTGGAATTATCTGATATGTAGCTAGCTCTTTGTGCATGGAAACTTTGGACTTATCCGCCATGTAGTTAGCTCGCAGTATATGAACACATTGGACACATCTGCCATTTAGCTAAAACTCATCTGCCTTGTAGCTAGAACTCTATATATGGAAATTTTGCACTACTCTGCCATTCAGCTAGCTCTCTGTACATGGATATGTTGGACTGATCTGCCAAGTAGGTAGCTCTCTGTACATGAACATATAGGACTTGTCTGACCTGTAGATGGCACTCAGTATATGCACAAGTTGGACACATCTGCCATGTAGCTACTACCCTGAATATGGAAATGTTGCCCTACTCTGTCATGTAGCTAACTCTCTGTATATAAACAATTTGGACACATCTACCTTGTAGCTAGAATTCTGTATATAGAAATGTTGTACTATACTGACATATGGCTAGCACTCTGTATATGGACATTTTGAACTCATCTGCCATGTAGCTAGCTCTCTAAACATGGATAAGTTGGACTGATGTGCCAAGTATGTAGCTCTCTGTATATGAACATATTGGACTTGTCTGCCATATGGGTGACTCTCAGTGTATGGATAAGTTGGACACATCTGCCATGTAGCTAGTACCCTGAATATGGACATGTTGGACTACTCTGCCATGTAGCTAGCTCTCAGTATAGGGACACGTTGAACACATCTGCCATGTAGCTAGTACCCTGAATATGGACATGTTGGACTACTCTGCCATGTAGCTAGCTCTCAGTATAGGGACACGTTGAACACATCTGCCATGTAGCTAGTACCCTGAATATGGACATGTTGGACTACTCTGCCATGTAGCTAGCTCTCAGTATAGGGACACGTTGAACACATCTGCCATGTAGCTAGAACTCTGTATATGGATATGTTGCACTACCCTGCCATGTGGCTAGGTCTCTGTATATGGATATTTTGGACTTGTCTGCCATGTAGCTAACACTCTGTACACGGATATGTTGGATTTATCTGCAAAGGAGGTAGCTCTCTATATATGAACATATTGGATTGTCTCCCCTGTAGGTGGCTTTCAGTATATGGACATGCTGGACATATCTGCCATGTAGCTACTTCCCTGAATATGGACATGTTGGACTACTCTGCCACATAGCTAGCTCTCAGTATATCGACATGTTGGATACATCTGCCATGTAGCTAGAACTCTGTATATGGAAAAGTTGCACTATTCTGCTATGTAGCTAACTCTATATAGACAAGTTGGACTCATCTGCCTTGTAGCTAGAACTCTGTATATGGCAATGTTGCACTACCATGCCATGTGGCTAGCTCTCTGTATATGGACATTTTGGACTTGTCTGCCATGTAACTAGCTCTCTCTACACGGATATGTTGGACTGATCTGTAAAGTAGTTATCTCTCTGTGTATGAACATATTGGACTTGTCTGCCATATAGCTAGCTCTCAGTGTATGTACACATTGGACACATCATCCATGAAGATAGAACTTTGTATATGGAAGTGTTGCATTACTCTGCCTTGTAGCAAGCATTCTGTATATAGACAAGTTGGATTCATCTGCCTTGTAGCTATTACTCTGTATATGGAAATGTTACACTACCCTGCCATGTCACTAGCTCTCTGTACATGGACATTTTGGACTCGTCTGACATGTAGCTAACTTTTTGTACATGGATATGTTGGACTGATATGCCAAGTAGGTACCTCTCTCTATATGAACATATTGGACTTCTCTGCCCTGTAGGTGGCTCTCAGTATATGGACACATTGGACACATCTGCCTTGTAGCTAGATCTCTGTATATGGAAATGTTGCACTACTCTGCCATGTAGCTAGCTCTCTGTATATAGACAAGTTGGACTCATCTTACTTGTAGCTAGAATCTGTATATGGAAATGTTGCACTACCCTGCCTTGTAGCCAGCTGTCTGTATATGGACATTTTGGACTCTTTTGCCATGTAGCTAGCTCTCTGTACATGGATATGTTGCACTGATCTACGAAGTAGATAGCTCTCTGCATATGAACATATTGGACTTGTCTGCCCTGTAGGTGACTGTCAATATATTGGCACATTGGACATATCTGCCATGTAGCTACTACCCTTAATATGGATATGATTGACTACTCTGCCATGTAGTTAGCTATTAGTATATGGACACGATGGACACATCTGCCATGCAGGTAGAACTCTGTATAAGGAAATGTTGCACTACTCTGCCATGTAGATAGCTCTCTTTATATAGACAAGTTTGACTCATCTGCATTTTAGGTAGACTTCTGTATATGGAAATGTTGCACTACCCTGCCATGTAGCTAACTCTCTGTATATGGAATTTTTTGATTCATCTGACATGTAGCAAGCTCTCTGAACATGGATATGTTGGACTGATCTGCCAAGTAGGTATCTCTCTGTATATGAACATATTGTACTTGTATGCCATGTAGCTAGTTCTCAGTATATGGACACGTTGGACACATCTGCCATGTAGCTAGATCTCTGTATATGTAAATGTTGCACTACACTGCCATGTAGCTATCTCTCTGTATATAGGGAAGTTGGAATCATCTGCCTTGTACCTAGAACTCTGTATATGGATATGTTGCTCTATGTTGCCATGTAGCTAGCTCTCTGTATATAGACATTTTCACTTGTCTGACATGTAGCAAGCTCTCTGTATATGTATATGTTGGATTGATCTGCCAAGTAGGTAGCTGTCACTATATGAACATATTGGACTTGTCTACCATGTAGCTAGCTCTCAGTATATGAACATGTTGGACTCCTCTGTGATGTACCTAGGACATGTTGTACTACTCTGCCATGTAGCTAGCTCTCAGTATATGGACACGTTGGATACATCTACCGTGTTGCTAAAATTCTGTATTTGGAAATGTTGCACTACTCTGCCATGTAGCTAACTCTCTGTATATAGACACGTTAGATTCATCTGTCTTTTAGTTAGAACTCTGTATACGGAAAGTTGCACTAACCTGCCATGTGGCTAGCTTTCTGTATATGGACATTTTGGACTCTTTTGCCATGTAACTACCTCTCTGTACATGGATATGTTGGACTGATCTGCCAAGCAGTTAGCTCTCTGCATATGAACATATTGGACATGTCTGCCCTGTAGGTTACCGTCAGTATATTGGCACATTGAACATATCTACCATGTATCTACTAGCCTGAATATGGACATGGTGGACTACTTTGCCATGAAGCTAGCTCTCTGTACATGGATATGTTGGACTAATTTGAGAAGTATGTAGCTCTCTGTATATGAACATATTGGATTTTTCTGCCATGTAGTTAGCTCACAGTATATGAACACCATTGCATTCATTTGCCATGTAGCTAGAACTCAGTATAGGAAATTGTTGCATCACCCTGCCATGTAGCCATCTCTCTGTATAAGGACATTTTCGAATCGTCTGCCATGTAGCTAGTTCTCTGTACATCGATATGTTGGATTGATATGTCAAGTAGGTGGCTCTCTGTATATGAACATATTGGTCTTGTCTGCCATGTAGGTGACTCTCAGTAGGTGGACAAGTTGGACACATCTGCCATGTAGCTTGTACCCTGAATATGGACATGTTGCACAACTCTGCCACATAGCTAGCTCTCAGTATATGGACACGTTGGACACATCTGCCATGTAGCTAGTATTCTGAATTTGGAAATTTTGCACTACCCTGCCATGTAGTTAGATCTATATAGAGAGAGGCAAGTTGGACTCATCTGCCTTGTAGCTAGGAATCTGTATATGGAAATGTTGCACTACCCTGCCATGTAGTTAGCTGTCTGTACATGGATATGTTGGACTCATCTGCCAAGTAGATAGCTCTCTGTATATAAACATATTGGACTTGTCTGCTATATAGCTACCTCTTAGTGTATGGACACGTTGGACATATCTGCCATGTAGATACAACTCTGTATTTGGAAGTGTTGCACTACTCTGCCATGTAGCTATCTCCCTGTATATAGACAAGTTGGTCTAATCTAACTTGAAGCTAGAACTTTGTATATGCAAATGTTGCACTACCCTGACATGTAGCTAGCTCTCTGAATAGGGATATTTTGGACGTGTTTGCCATGTACCTAGCTCGCTGTACATGCATATGTTTGTCTGATCTGCCAGGTAGGTAGTTCTCTGTATATGAACATATTGGACATGACTGCCATATAGCTAGCTCTCAGTATATGGACATGTTGGACACATATGTCATGTAGCTAGAATGCTGTATATAGAAATGTTGCACTACACTGTCATGTAGCTAGCTCCTGTATATGGACATTTTGGACTCCTGTGACATGTAGCAAGCTCTCTGTACATCAATATGTTACACTGATCTGCCAAGGAGGTTGTTCTTTTTTTGTGAACATATAGGACTTTTCTGACATGTAGCTAGCTCTCTGTTTTGAACATGTTGGACACATCTGCCATGTAGTAAGAACCCTCTATATGGACACTTTGGACTGCTCTGCCATGTAGCTATCTTTCAGTGTATGGACACGTAGGACACATTTGCCATGTAGCTAGAACTCTGTATATGGAAATGTTGCACTACACTGCCATGTAGCTAGCTCTCTGTATATAGACAAGTTTGACTCATCTGCCTTGTATCTAGAACTCTCTATATAGAAATGTTTCACTACCCTGCCATGTAGGTAGCTCTCTGTATATGGACATTTTGGACTCATCTGCCATATAGTTAGCTCTCTGTACATGGATATGTTGGACTGCTCTGCCAAGTAGGTAGCTCTCTGTATATGAACATATTGGACTTCTCTGCCCTGTAAGTGGCTCCCAGTATTTGGACACGTTGGACACATCTGCCATGTAGTTAGTACCCTCTATATGGAAATTTTGGACTGCTCTGCTATGTAGCTAGCTCTCAGTGTATGGACACGTAGGACACATCTGCAATGTAGCTAGAACTATGTTTATGGATATGTTGCACTACTCTGCCATGTAGCTTGCTCTCTGTATAAAGACAAGTTGGACTCATCTGCTAGTAACTAGAACTCTGTAAATGGAAATGTTGCCCTACACTGCCATGTTGCTAGCTCTCTGTGTATGGACATTTTGGATTCATCTGACTTGTAGCTAGCTCTCTGTACATGGATATGTTGGTATGATGTGCCAAGTATGTAGTTTTCTATATATGAACATACAGGACTTGTCTGCCCTGTAGGTGGCTCTTAATACATGGACACATTGGACACATCTGCCATGTAGCTAGAACTCTGTATAAGGAAATGTTGCACTACTCTGCCATGTAGATAGCTCTCTTTATATAGACAAGTTTGACTCATCTGCATTTTAGGTAGACTTCTGTATATGGAAATGTTGCACTACCCTGCCATGTAGCTAACTCTCTGTATATGGAATTTTTTGATTCATCTGACATGTAGCAAGCTCTCTGAACATGGATATGTTGGACTGATCTGCCAAGTAGGTATCTCTCTGTATATGAACATATTGTACTTGTATGCCATGTAGCTAGTTCTCAGTATATGGACACGTTGGACACATCTGCCATGTAGCTAGATCTCTGTATATGTAAATGTTGCACTACACTGCCATGTAGCTATCTCTCTGTATATAGGGAAGTTGGAATCATCTGCCTTGTACCTAGAACTCTGTATATGGATATGTTGCTCTATGTTGCCATGTAGCTAGCTCTCTGTATATAGACATTTTCACTTGTCTGACATGTAGCAAGCTCTCTGTATATGTATATGTTGGATTGATCTGCCAAGTAGGTAGCTGTCACTATATGAACATATTGGACTTGTCTACCATGTAGCTAGTACCCTGAATATGGACATGTTGGACTCCTCTGTGATGTACCTAGTACCCTGTATATGGACACGTTGGACACATCTGCCATGTAACTAGCACTCTGTATATGGAAATGTTGCACTACTCTGCCATGTAGCTAGCTCTCTGTAAATAGACAAGTTGGACTCATCTGCCTTGTAGCTAGAAGTCTCTATATGGATATATTGGACTGACCTGACAAGTATATAGCTCTCTGTATGTGAACATATTGGACTTGTCTACCATATAGGTAGCTCTCATGATATGAATATTGTTGAAACATGTAGCTAAAACTCACTATATGGAAATGTTGGACTACCCTGCCATGGAGCTAGCTCTTTGAATATCGACAAGTTGGACTCATCTGCCTTTGTATGTAGTACCCTGTATATGGATATGTTGGACTACTCGACCATGTAGCTAGCTCTCAATATATGGATACATTGGACACATCTGCAATGTAGTTATAACACTGTATATGACAATGTTGCCCTACATTGTCATGTATCTAGGTCTCTGTATATGGACATTTTGGACTCATCTGCCATGTAGCTAACACTCTGTACATGGATATGTTGGACTGAACTGCCAAGTAGATAGCTCTCTATATGAACATATTGGATTTTTCTGCCATGTATCCACTTCTCAGTATATGGACATGTTGAATTAATTAGCCAGGTATCTAGTACTCTTTATATGTACATGTTGGATTACTCTGCCATGTAGCTAGCACTCAGTATATGAACACTTTGGACTCATCTTCCATGTGGCTTGAACTCTATATATGGAAATGATGCACAACTCTGACATGTAGTTATCTCTCTGTATATGGACATTTTGGACTCTTCCATGGATATTTTTGGCTGAGCTGCCATGTAGGTTGCTCTAAATATATGGAAAAGTTGGACACATCTGCCATGTAGCTAGAACTCTGTATATCGAAATTTTGCACTTCTCTGCCTTGTAGCTAGCTCTCTGAATATGGACATTTGGACTCATCTGTCATGTAGCTAGGTCTCTGTACATGGATATGTTGTACTGATCTGCCAAGTAGGTAGCACTCAGTATATGAACATATTGGACTTGTCTGCCATGTAGCTAGTGCTCAGTATATGGACATGTTGGACTCATTAGCCAGGTGGCTAGTACTCTTTATATGGTCATGTTGGACTATTCTGCAGTGTAGCTAGCTCTCAGTATATTAAAATTTTGAACTCATCCACCATGTAGTTTGAACTCTGTATATGGAAATGATGCACTACTCTGCCATGTAGCTATCTCTCTGTATATGGACATTTTGGACTCATCCATGGATATTTTGGACTGAGCTGCCATGTAGGTTGCTCTAAATATATGGACAAGTTTGACATACCTGCCATGTAGTGAGAGCTCTGTATATGGAAATTATTCACTTCTCAGCCATGTAGCTAGCTCTCTAAATATGGACATTTGGACTCATCTGTTATGTAGCTAGCTCTCTGTACATGGATATGTTGTACTGATCTGCCAAGTAGGTAGCTCTCTGTATATAAACATATTGAACTTGTCTGCCATGTAGCTAGCTCCCTGTATATGGACATATTGGACACATCTGCAATGTAGGTAGCTCTCAGTATATGAATATGTTGGACACATCTGCAATGTAGCTAGCTCTCAGTATATGGACATGATGGAGTCATTAGCCAGGTAGCTAATACCCTGTATATGGACATGTTCAACTACTCTGCCATGAAGCTAGGTCTCTGTATATGGACATTTTGAGCTCGTCTGCCATGTAGCTACCTCTCTGTAAATGGATATTTTGGAATGATCAGCCAAGTAGGCATCTCTCAGTATATGTACATGTTGGACTTGTCTGCCATGTAGCTAGCTTTCAATATATGAACATGTTGGACTCATCTGCCATGTAACTTTTACCCTGTATATGGACATATTGGACAATCCGGCCATGTAGCTAACTCTGTATATAGACAAGTTGGACTCATCTGACTTGTAACTAGAACTCTGTATATGGAAATGTTGCAGTACCCAGCCATGTAGCTAGCTCTCTGTATCTGAACATTTTGTACTGATCTGCCAAGTATGTAGCTCTCTCTATATGAACATTTCTGCCATGTAGCTAGCTCTCAGTATATTGACATGTTGGAATCAATAGCCAGGTAGCTAGTACGCTTTATATGGACATGTTGGACTACTCTGCCACATAGCTAGTTCGCAGTATATGAACACTTTGGACTCATCTGCCATGTCGCTTGAACTCTGTATATGGAAATGATGCACTACTCTGTCATGTAGCCAGCTCTCTGTATATGGACATATTGGACTCATCTGACATGTAGCTATCTCTGTGTACAAGGATATGTTGGACTGATTTGGCAAAGGTAGTACTCTGTATATGAACATATTGGACTTGTTTTCAGTGAAGCTAGCTCTCAGTATATGGTCATGTTGGACTCTTTAGCCAGGTGCTAGTACTCTTTATACAAACATGTTGGACTACTCTGCCATGTAGCTAGCTCTAAGTATATGAACACTTTGGAGTCATCTGCCATGTAGCTACCTCTCTGTACATGAATATGTTGGACAGATCTGGCAAGTAGGTAGCTCTCTGTATATGAACATATTGGACATGTCTGCCATGTAACTCGCTCTCAGTATTTGGACACCTCTGCCATGTAGTTATAGCACTGTATATAGAAATGTTGCCCTACACTGCCATGAATCTAGCTCTCTGTATATGCACATTTTGGACTTATCTGCCATGTAGCTAACTCTCTGAACATGGATATGTTGGACTGAACTGCCAAGTAGATAGCTCTCTATATGAACATATTGGATTTTTTGCCATGTGTCCAGTTCAGTATATGGACATGTTGAATTAATTAGCCAGATATCTAGTACTCTTTATATATATGTGTTGGACTACTCTGTCATGTAGCTAGCTCTCAGTATATGAACACTTTGGACTCATCTTCCATGTGGCTTGAACTCTATATATGGAAATGATGCACAACTCTGCCATGTAGCTATCTCTCTGAATATGGACATTTTGGACTCATCCATGGATATTTTGGGCTGAGCTGCCTTGTAGGTTGCTCTAAATATATGGAAAAGATGGACACATCTACCATGTAACTAGAACTCTGTATATGGAAATTTTGCATTTCTCTGCCTTGTAGCTAGCTCTCTGAATATGGACATTTGGACTCATCCGTCATGTAGCTAGCTCTCTGCACATGGATATGTTGTACTAATCTGCCAAGTAGGTAGCTCTCTGTATATGAACATATTGAACTTGTCTGGCATGTAGCTAGCTCCCAGTATATGGACATGTTGGACACATCTGCAATGTAGGTAGCTCTCAGTATATGAACATGTTGGACTCATCTGCCATGAAGCTAGAACTCAGGATATGGAAATATTGCACTACCCAGTCATGTAGCTAGCTCTATGTATATGGACAAGTTTGACTCATTTGACTTGTAGCTAGAACTGTGTATATGGAAATGTTGCACTACTCTGCCATTTAGCTATCTCTCTGTATTTGCACATTTTGGACTCGTCTTCCCTATAGCTAGCAGTCTGTACATGGTCATGTTGGACTGATCTACCAAGAAAGTAGCTCTCTCTGTATATAAATATATTGAACTTGTCTGCTATGTAGCTACCTCCCAGTATATGGATATGTTGGACACATCTGCAATGTAGATAGCTCTCAGTATATGAACATTTTGGACTGATCTGCCAAGTATGTAGCTCTCTATATATGAACATATCGGACATGTCTGCCATGTAGCTAGCTTTCAGTATATTGACAAGTAGGAATCTATAGCCAGGTAGCTAGTACTCTTTATACGGACATGTTAGACTACTCTGCCATGTAGCTAGCTCTCAGTATATGAACATTTTGGACTCATCTGCCATGTAGCTTGAACTCTGTATATAGAAATGATGCACTACTCTGTCATGTAGCCAGCTCTCTGTATATGGACATATTGGACTCGTCTGACATGTAGCTAGCTCTCTGTACATGGATATGTTGGACTGATCTGCCAAAGGTAGTTCTCTGTATACGAACATATTGGACTTGTTTGCAATGTAGCTAGCTCTCACTATATGGTCATGTTGGACTCTTTAGCCAGGTAGCTAGTACTCTTTATACGAACATGTTGGACTACTCTGCCATGTAGCTAGCTCTAAGTATATGAACACTTTGGAGTCCTCTGCCATGTAGCTTTAACTCTGTATATGGAAATGTTGCACTACGCTGCCATGTAGCGAGCTCTCTGTATATGGACCTTTAGTACTCCTTTGTCATGTAGCTAGCTCTCTGTACATGGATATGTTGGGCTGATCTGCCAAGTAGGTAGCTGTCTGTATGTGAACATATTGGACTTGTCTTCCATGTGCCTAGCTCTCAGTATATGCACATGTTGAATTAATTAGCCAGGTAGCAAGTACTCTTTATATGGACATGTTAGACTACTCTGCCATGTAGCTAGCTCTCTGCATATAGACAAGTTGGACTCATCTGTCTTGTAGCTAGAACTCTGTATATGGATATTTTGCACTACCCTGCCATATAGCTAGCTCTCTGTAGATGGGTATTTTGGACTTATCTGATATGTAGCTAGCTTTCTGTGCATGGATATTTTGGACTGACCTGTCATGTAGTTTGCTGTAAATATATGGACACGTTGGACACATCTTCCATCTAGATTGAACTCTGTATATGGAAATGATGCACTACTCTGTCAAGTAGCTAGCTCTCTGTATATGGACATTTTGTACTCTTCTGACATGTAACTAGCTCTCTGTACATGGATATGTTGGACTGATCTGCCAAGGTAGTAGTTGTCTCTAAATGAACGTATTGGACTTGTCTGCCATGTAGCTAGCTCTCAGTATATGGATAAGTTGGGATCATTAGCCAGGTAGCTAGTTTTCTTCATATGTACATGTTGGACTACTCTGTCATGTAGTTTGAAACATGTATATGGAAATAATGCACTGCTCTGCCATGTAGCTAGCTCTCATGACATGGAAATATTTGACTCATTATCCAGGAATCAAGTACTCTTTATATGGGCATGTTGGACTACTGTTCCATTTAGCTAGCTCTCAGTATATGAACACTTTGGAGTCATATGCCATGTAGTTTAAATTTGTATATGGAAATGATGCACTGCTCTGCCATGTAGCTAGCTCTGTGTATATGAACATTTTGGACTCGTCTGCCATGTAGCTTGCTCTTTGTACATGGACATGTTGGAGTGATCTGCCATGTAGGAAGCTCTCACTATATGGACACGTTGGACACAACTGCCATGTACCTAGAACTCTGTATATGGAAACATTGCACTCCCCGCCATGTAGCTAGCTCTCTGTATAAGGACAATTTGGACTTATCTGCCATGTAGCTAGAACTCTGTACATGGATAGTTGGACTGATATGCCAAGTAGGAAGCTCTCTGTATATGAAAATATTGGACTCGTCTGCCATGTAGCTAGCTCTCAGTATATGGATATGTTGAACTCATTAGCCCGGTGGCTAATACTCTTTATATGGACATGTTGGATTACTCTGCCATGTAGCTAGCTCTCAGTATATTAACACTTTGAACTCATCTACCATGTAGTTTGAGCTCTTTATATGGAAATGATGCACTACTGCCATGTAGCTATCTCTCTGTATATGGACATTATGGACTCGTCCATGGTTATTTTGGGCTGAGCTGCCATGTAGGTTGCTCTAAATATATGGAAAAGTTGGACACATCTACCATGTAACTAGAACTCTGTATATGGAAATGTTGCACTACCCTGCCATGTAGCTAGCTCTCTGTATCTGAACATTTTGGACTGATCTGCCAAGTATGTAGCTCTCTATATATGAACGTATTGGATATGTCTGCCATGTAGCTAGCTCTCAGTATATTGACATGTTGGAATCAATAGCCAGGTAGCTGTACTCTTTATATGGACATGTTGAACTACTCTGCCATGTAGCTAGCTCTCAGTATGTTGGACTGATCTGCCAAAGGTAGTTCTCTGTATATGAACATATTGGACTTGTTTGCAATGTAGCTAGTCTCAGTATATGGTCATGTTGGACTCTTTAGCCAGGTAGCTAGTACGCTTTATATGAACATGTTGGACTACTCTGCCATGTAGCTAGATCTAAGTATATGAACATTTTGGAGTCATCTGTCATGTAGCTAGCTCTCTGTATATGAACATTTTGGACTCGTCTGCCATGTAGCTAGCTCTCTGTAAATGGATATGTTGGACTGAACTGGCAAATCGGTAGCTCTCTGTATATGAACATATTGGAATTGTCTACCATGTAGCTCGCTCTCAGTATATGGAAATGATGGACTACCCTGCCATGTAGCTAGCTCTCAGTATATGAACACTTTGGTCTCATCTGCCTTGTAGCTAGAACTCTGTATATGGAAATGTTGCACTACTCTTCCATGTAGCCAGCTCTCTGTATATAGACAAGTTAGACTCATCTGACTTGTAGCTAGACCTCTGTATATGGAAATGATGCATTACCCTGCCATGTAGCTAGCTCTCTGTATATGGCTCTTTAGGACTTCTCTGTCCTGTAGCTAGCTCTCTGTATCTGGATATGTTGGGCTCATCTGCCAAGTAGGTAGCTCTCTGTATATGAACATATCGGACTTGTTTTCCATGTGTCCAGCTCTCAGTATATGCACATGTTGAATTAATTAGCCAGGTAGCTAGTACTCTTTACATGGACATGCTAGTTGGACACATCTGCCATCTAGCTAGAACTCTGCATATGGAAATGATGCACTACTGTGTCATGTAGCTAGCTCTCTGTATATGGACATTTTGGTCTCTTCTGACATGTAGCTAGCTCTCTGTACATGGATGTGTTGGACTGAACTGCCAAGGTGGTAGCTGTCTCCATATGAACTTACTGGTCTTCTCTGCCATGTAGCTAGCTCTCATGTTGGACTCATTGGCCAGGTAGCTAGTTCTCTTTATATGTACATGTTGGACTACTCTGTCATGTAGCTAACTCTCAGTACATGAACACTTTGGACACATCTGCCATGTAGCTTGAACTCTGTAAATGGAAATAATGCACTGCTCTGCCATGTAGCTAGCTCTGAAGATATGGAAATGTTTGACTCATTACCCAGGAGGCAAGTACTCTTTATATGGACATGTTGGACTACTCTGCCATGTAGCTAGCTCTCAGTATATGAACACTTTGGAGTCGTAGTTTGAATTTGTATATGGAAATGATGCACTACTCTGCCATGTAGCTAGCTCTGTGTATATGAACATTTTGGACTCGTCTGCCATGTAGCTAGCTCTGTGTTCATGGATATGTTGGACTAATCTGGCAAGTGGGTAGTCCTTTGTATATGAACATATTGGAGTTGTCTGCATTTAGCTAGCTCTCAGTATATGAACACTTTGGACTCATCATCTACCATGTAGATTGAACTCTGTATATGGAAATGATGCACTACTCTGCCATGTAGCTATCTCTCTGTATATGGACGTTTTGGACTCGTCTGGCCTGTAGCTAGCTCTCTGTGCATGGATATTTTGGACTGAGCTGCCATGTAGGTTGCTCTAAATATATGGGCACGTTGGACACATCTGCCATGTAGCTACAACTCTGTATATGGAAATGTTGCACTAATCTGCTATGTAGGTAGCTCTCTGAATATGGACATTTTGGAATCATCTGCCATGTAGCTAACTCTGTCTACATGGATATGTTGGACTGATATGCCAAGTAGATAGCTCTCTGTATATGAACATATTGAACTTGTCTGCTCTGTAGCTAGCTCCCAGTATGTGGACATGTTGGACACATCTGCAATGTAGCTAGCTCTCAGTACAGGAACATGTTGGACTCATCTGCCATGTAGCTAGTACCCTGTATATGGACATGTTGGAGTGATCTGCCATGTAGGAAGCTCTCAGTATATGGACACATTGGACACATCTGCCATGTACCTAGAACTCTGTATATGGAAATATTGCACTAACCTGCCATGTAGCTAGCTCTCAGTATAAGGACATTTTGGACTTGTCTGCCATGTAACTAGAACTCTGTACATGGATATGTTGGACTGATCTGTCAAGTTGGTAACTATTTGTATATGAACATATTGGGTTTTATTGCCATGCAGATAGCTCTCAGTATATGGACACGTTGAGTTGTTTAGCCAGGTAGCTAGTACTCTTCATACAGACATGTTGGACTACTCTGCCATATAGGTAGCTCTCTGTATACAGACAGGTTGGACTCATCTGCCTTGTAGCTAGACCTCTGTATATGGACATGTTGCACTAACCGGACATGTAACTAGCTTTTTGTATATGAACATATTGGACTTGTCTGCCATGTAACTAGCTCTCAGTATATGGAAATATGGACTCATCTGCCATGTAGCTTGTACCCTTTGTATGGACATATTGGACTACCCAGAAATATACCTAGCTGTGTACATACACAAGTTGGACTCATCAGCCTTGTATCTTGAACTCTGTATATGGAAATATTGCACTACCCTGCCATGTAGCTAGATCTCTGTATATGGACATTTTGGTCTCGTCTGCATGAAGCTAGCTCTCTGTACATGGATATGCTGGACTGATCTGTCAATCAGGAAGTTCTATGTATATCAACATATTGGACTTGTCTGCCATGTGTCTAGCTCTCAGTATATGCACATATTGAATTAATTAGCCAGGTAGCTAGTACTCTTTATATGAACATGTTAGACTACTCTGCCATTTAACTAGCTCTCTGCATATAGACAAGTTGGACTCATCTGCCTTGTAGCTAGAACTCTGTATATGTATATGTTGCACTACCCTGCCATATAGCTAGCTCTCTGTGTATGGGTATTTTGGACTTATCTGACATGTAGCTAGCTTTCTGTGCATGGATATTTTGGACTGAGCTGCCATGTAGTTTGCTCTAAATATATGGACACGTTGAACACATCTGCCATGTAGCTAGAACTCTGTATATGGAAATGATGCACTACTCTGTCATGTAGCTAGCTCTCAGTACATGAACACTTTGGTGTCATCTGCCTTGTAGGTAGAACTCTGTTAATGGAAATGTTGCACTACTCTTCCATGTAGTTAGCTTTCTGTATATAGACAAGTTGGACTCATCTGACTTGTAGCTAGAGCTCTGTATCTGGAAATGTTGCACTACTCTGCCATGTAGCTAGCTCTTTTTAAATGCACATTTTGGACTCATCTGCCATATAGCTAGCTCTCTGTACATTGATATGTTGGACTGATCTGCCAAGAAGGTAGCTCTCTGTATAAAAATATATTGAATTTGTCTGCAATGTACCTAGATCCCAGTATATGGACATGTTGGACACATCTGCAATCTAGCTAGCTCTCAGTATATGGACATGTTCGACTCATTAGCCAGGTAGCTAGTTCTCTTTATATGGACATGTTGGATTACTCTGTCATTTATCTACCTCTCAGTACATGAACACTTTGGTCTCAACTGCCTTCTAGCTAGAACTCTTTAGATGGAAATGTTGCAGTACTCTTACATGTAGCTAGCTCTCTGTATAAGGACCTTTAGGACTCCTCTGTCATGTAGCTAGCTCTCTGTACATGGATATGTTGAACTGCTCTGTAAAGTAGGAAGCTCTCTGTATATGAACATATTGGACTTCTCTGCCATGTGTCTAGCTCTCAGTATACGCACATGTTGAATTATTTAGCCAGGTAGCTAGTAGTCTTTATATGGACATGTTAGACTACTCTGCCATGTAGCTAGCTCTCTGCATATGGACAAGTTCTACTCATCTGCTTTTTAGTTAGAACTCTGTATATAGATATGTTTCACTACCCTGCCATGTAGCTAGCTCTCTGTATATGGGCATTTTGGACTTATCTGACATGTAGCTAGCTTTCTGTGCATGGATATTTTGGACTGACCTGCCATGTAGTTTGCTCTAAATATATGGACATGTTGGACACATCTGCCATGTAGCTAGAACTCTGTATATGGAAATGATGCACTACTGTGTCATGTAGCTAGCTCTCTGTATATGGACATTTTGTACTCTTCTGACATGTAACTAGCTCTCTGTACATGGATATGTTGGACTACTCTGCCAAGGTGGTAGTTGTCCCTATATTAACTTATTGGATTTTTCTGCCATGTAACTAGCTCTCAGTATATGGACATGTTGGACTCATTAGTCAAGTAGCTAGATTTCTTTATATGTACATGATGGACTACTCTGTCAAGTAGGTAGCTCTCAGTACATGAACACTTTGGACACATCTGCCATGTAGCTTGAACTCTGTATATGGAAATAATGCACAGCTCTGCCATGTAGCTAGCTCTGAAGATTTGGAAATGTTAGACTTAATATCCAGGAGGCAAGTACTCTTTAAATGGACATGTTGGACTACTCTGCCATGTAGCTAGCTCTCAGTATATGAACACTTTGGAGTCATTTGCCATGTAGTTTGAATTTGTATATGGAAATGATGCACTACTCTGCCATGTAGCTAGCTCTGTGTATATGAACATTTTGGACTCGTCTGCCATGTAGCTAGCTCTGTGTACATGATATGTTGGACTAATCTGGGAAGTGGGTAGCCCTTCGTATATGAACATTTTGGACTCGTCTGCCATGTAGCTAGCTCTCTGTTCATGAGTATATTGGATTGATGTGCCATGTAGGTAGCTCTCTGTATATGAACATATTGGACTCTCTGCCATGTATGTAGCTCTCAGTATATGAACATGTTGGACTCATTAGCCAGGTAGCTCAATTAGGAAGCTCTCTGTATATGAACATATTGGACTTGTCTGCCATGTGTCTAGCTCTCAGTATATGCACATATTGAAATAATTAGCCAGGTAGCTAGTACTCTTTATATGAACATGATAGATTGCTCTGCCATGTAGCTAGCTCTCTGCATATAGACAAGTTGGACTCATCTGTCTTGTAGCTAGAACTCTGTATATGGATATGTTGCACTACCCTGCCATATAGCTAGCTCTCTGTATATGGGTATTTTGGACTTATCTGACATATAGCTAGCTTTCTGTGCATGGATGTTTTGGACTGAGCTGCCATGTAGTTTGCTCTCAGTATATGGACACGTTGAACACATCTG
>NW_006409100.1:56146-56845 GCF_000296735.1 Chrysochloris asiatica
GTTGTACACATCTGCCATGTATCTAGAGCTCTGTATATGGAAATGATGCACTACTGTGTCATGTAGCTAGCTCTGTGTATATGGACATTTTGGACTCTTCTGACATGTAGCTAGCTCTCTGTACATTGATATGTTGGACTGATCTGCAAAGGTCGTAGTTGTCTCTATATCAACTTATTGAACTTATCTGCCATGTAGCTAGCTCTCAGTATATGGATATGTTGGACTCATTAGCCAGGTAGCTAGTTCTCTTTATATGGACAGGTTGGAATACACTTTCATGTAGCTAGTTCTCAGTATATGAACACTTTGGACACATATGCCATGTAGCTTGAACTCTGTATATGGAAATAATGCACTGCTCTGCCATGTAGCTAGCTCTCAGGATATGGAAATATTTGACTCATGATCCAGGAAGCATATACTCTTTATATGGACATGTTGGACTACTGTGCCATGTAGCTAGCTCTCAGTATATGAACACTTTGGAGTCATATGCCATGTAGTTTAAATTTGTATATGGAAATAATGCACTACTCTGCCATGTTGCTAGCTCTGTGTATATGAACATTGTGGACTCGTCTGTCATGTAGCTAGCTCTCTGTACATGGATATGTTTGACTGATCTGGCAAGTAGGTAGATCTCTGTATATGAGCATATTAGACTTGTCTGCCATGTAGCTAGCTCTCAGTATATGG
>NW_006409100.1:56945-57752 GCF_000296735.1 Chrysochloris asiatica
TCTGCCATGTAGCTAGCTCTCAGTATATGGACATGTTGGACTCATTAGTCAGGTAGCTAGTTCTCTTTATATGTACATGTTGGACTACTCTGTCATGTAGCTTGCTCTCAGTACATGAACACTTTGGACACATCTGCCATGTAGCTTGAAATCTCTATATGGAAATAATGCACTGCTCTGCCATGTAGCTAGCTCTCACAATATGGAAATATTTCACTAATTATCCAGGAATCAAGTACTCTTTACATGGACATGTTGGACTACTCTGTCATGTAGCTAGCTCTCAGTATATGAACACTTTGGAGTCATATGCCATGTGGTTTGAATTTGTATATGGAAATGATGCACTACTCTGCCATGTAGCTAGCTCTCTGTACATGGATATGTTGGACTTATCTGGCAAGTGGGTTGCCCTTAGTATATGGACATATTTGTCTTGTCTGCCATGTAGCTAGCTCACAGTATATGGACATGTTGGACTCATTAGCCAGGTGGCTAGTACTCTTTATATGGCCATGTTGGACTACTCTGCAATGTAGCTAGCTCTCAATATATGAACACTTTTCACTCATCTACCATGTAGTTTGAACTCTGTATATGGAAATGATGCACTACTGTGCCATGTAACTATCTCTCTGCATATGGACATTTTGGACTCATCTGGCCTGTAGCTAGCTCTCTGTGCATGGATATTTTGGACTGAGCTGCCATGTAGATTGCTCTAAACATATGGACACGTTGAATACATCTGCCATGTAGCTAGAACTCTGTATATGGAAATGTTGCACTACTCTGCTATGTAGCTAG
>NW_006409100.1:58282-63631 GCF_000296735.1 Chrysochloris asiatica
AGTATATGAACACTTTGGACTCATCTACCATGTAGCTGGAACTCTGTATCTGGAAATACTGCAGTACTCTGCCATCTAGCTAGCTCTTTGTAAATGCACATTTTGGACTCATCTGCCATATAGCTAGCTCTCTGTACATTGATATGTTGGACTGATCTGCCAAGAAGGTAGCTCTCTGTATATAAATATATTGAACTTGTCTGCTATGTACCTAGCTCCCAGTATATGGACATATTGGACAAATCTGCAATCTAGCTAGCTCTCAGTATATGAACACTTTGGACTCATCTGCCGTATCGCTTGAACTCTGTATATGGAAATGATGCACTACTCTGTCATGTAGCTAGCTCTCTGTATATAGACATTTAGGACTCCTCTGTCATGTAGCTAGCTCTCTGTACATGTCTCTATATGAACTTATTGAACTTGTCTGCCATGTAGCTAGCTCTCAGTATTTGGACATGTTGGACTCATTAGTCAGAAGGCTAGTACTCTTTATATGGACATGTTGGACTACTCTGTCATATAGCTAGCTCTCAGTACATGAACACTTTGGTCTCATCTGCCTTGTAGCTAGAACTCTGTAAATGGAAATGTTGCAATACACTTCCATGTAGCTAGCTGTCTGTATATAGACAAGTTGGACTCAACTGACTTTTAGCTGGGACTCTGTATATGGATATGTTGTACTACCCTGCCATGTAGCTAGCTCTCTGTATATGGAACTTTAGGAGTCCTCTGTCATGTAGCTAGCTCTCTGTACATGGATATGTTTTACTGATTTGCCAAGTATTTAGTTCTCTGTATATGAACTTATTGGACTTCTCTGCCATGTGTCTAGCTTTCAGTATATGCACATGTTGAATTAATTAGCCAGGTAGCTAGTACTCTTTATGTGGACATGTTAGACTACTCTGCCATGTAGCTATCTCTCTGCCTATAGATAAGTTGGACTCATCTGTCTTGTAGCTAGAACTCTGTATATGGATATGTTGCATTACCCTCCCATATATCTAGCTCTCTGTACATAGATATGTTGGGCTGATCTGCCAAGGTCGTAGTTGTCTCTATATGAACTTATTGGACTTGTCTGCTATGTAGCCAGCTCTCAGTATATGGACATGTCGGACTCATTAGCCAGGTAGCTAGTTCTCTTTATATGGACAGGTTGGAATACTCTTTCATGTAGCTAGCTCTCAGTACATGAACACTTTGGAGTCATATGCCATGTAGTTTTAATTTGTATATGGAAATGATGCACTACTCTGCCATGTAGCTAGCTCTCAGGACATGAACACTTTGGAGTCATATGCCATGTAGTTTTAATTTGTATATGGAAATGATGCACTACTCTGCCATGTAGCTAGCTCTCAGGACATGAACACTTTGGAGTCATCTGCCATGTAGCTTGAACTCTGTATATGATAATAATGCACTGCTCTGCCATGTAGCTAGCACTCAGGATATGGACATATATGACTCATGATCCAGGAAGCATATACTCTTTATATGGACATGTTGGACTACTGTGCCATGTAGCTAGCTCTCAGTATATGAACACTTTGGTGTCATATGCCATGTAGTTTAAATTTGCATATGGAAATGATGCACTACTCTGCCATGTAGCTAGCTCTGTGTATATGAACATTTTGGACTCGTCTGCCATGAAGCTAGCTCTCTGTTTATGGATATGTTTGACTGATCTGGCAAGTAGGTAGATCTCTGTATATGAGCATATTAGACTTGTCTGCCATGTAGCTAGCTCTCAGTATATGGACATGTTGGACTCATTAACCAGGTAGCTAGTTCTCTTTATATGTACATGTTGGACTACTCTGTCATGTAGCTTGCTCTCAGTACATAAACACTTTGGACACATCTGCCATGTAGCTTGAACTCTCTATATGGAAATAATGCACTGCTCTACCAAGTAGCTAGTTCTCAGGATATGGAAATGTTTGACTCATTATCCAGGAAGCAAGTACTGTTTATAAGGACATGTTGGACTACTCTGCCATGTAACTAGCTCTCAGTATATGGAGTCATATGGCATGTAGTTTAAATTTTTATATCTAAGTGATGCACTACTCTGCCATGTAGCTAGCTCTGTGTATATGAACATTTTGGACTCGTCTGCCATGTAACTAGCTCTCTGTACATGGATATATTGGACTGATCTGGCAAGTACGTAGCTCTCTGTATATGAGCATATTGAACTTGTCTGTCATGAAGTTAGCTCCCAGTATATAGCCATGTTGGACACTCCTGCAATGTGGCTAGCTCTCAGTATATGGACATGTTGGAGTCATTAGCTAGTTAGATAATACCCTGTATATGGAAGTGTTCAACTACTCTACCATGTAGCTAGCTCTCAGTATATGTACACTTTGGATTCATCTCCCATGTCACTTGAACTCTGTATATGGAAATGATGCGCTATTCTGTCATGTAGCTAGCTCTCTTTATATGGACATTTTGGACTCATCTGCTATGTAGGTAGCTCTCTGTGCATGGATATTTTGCACTGATCTACTATGTAGATTACTCTCAGTATATGGACACGTTGGACACATCAGCCATGTATCTAGAACTCTGTATATGGATATGTTGAATTACTCTGCCATGTAGCTAGCACTCTGAATATAGACAAGTTGGACTCATCTGCCTTTTAGCAAGAATTCTGTATATGAGAATGTAACACTACCCTGCCATGTAGCTAGGTCTCTGTATATGGACATTTTGTGTCGTATGCCATGTAACTACCTCTCTGTACATGGATATGTTGGACTGATCAGCCAAGTAGGTAGCTCTATGTATATGAACATATTGGAATTGTCTGCCATGTAGCTAGCTTTCAGTATATGGACATGTTGGACTCATTAGCCAGGTAGCTAGTACTCTTTATATGGACATGTTGGACTACTCTGCTATGTAGCTAGCTCTCTGCCTATAGAAAAGTTGGACTCATCTGCCATGTACCTTGTACCCTGTATATGGACATGTTGGACTCCCCGACCATGTAGCTCACTCTGTATATAAACAAGTTGGACTCATCTGCCTTGTAGCTAGAACTCTGTATATGGAAATGATGCACTACCCTATCTGTATGTGGACATTTTGGACACGTCTGCCGTGTTGTTAACTCTCTGTACATGGATATGTTGGAATGATCTGACAAGTAAATAGCTCTCTGTATATGAACATATGGGATGTTTCTGCCATGTGGCTCGCTCTCAACATGTATATGAACATGTTGATTTAATTAGCCAGGTAGCTAGTAATCTATATATGGACATGTTGGACTACTCTGGCATATAGCTAGCTCTCTGCATATAGAAAAGTTGGACTCATTTGCCTTGTACCTACATGTCTGTACATGGATATGTTGCACTACCCTCTCTGCATGTGGATATTTTGTACTCGTCTTCCTTGTAACAGGCTCTCTGTACATGGATATGTTCTACTGATCTGCCAAGTAGGTAGCTATCTATATATGAACATATTGGACTTCTCTGCCTTGTAGCTAAGCCTCATTATATAGACATGTTGGACTCATTAGCCAGGTAGCTAGTACACTTTATATGGACATGTTGGACTACTCTACGATGTAGCTAGCTCTCAATATATGAATTCTTTGGACTCATATGCCATGTGACTTGAACTCTGTATATGGAAATTGTGCACTGCTCTGCCATGTACCTAGCTCTCTGTATATGGATATTTTGGAATCCACTGCCATGTAGCTAGTACCCTCTATATGGACATGTATCGAGCTCTTTGTGCATGGATATTTTGGACTGTTCTGCCATGTAGGTTGCTCTCAGTATATGGACAAGTTGGACATATCAGCCATGTATCTAGAACTCTATATTTGGATAGGTTGCACTACTCTGCCATGTAGCTAGCTCTCTGCATAAAGACAAATTTGAATAATCTGCCTTGTAGCTAGAAATCTGTATATGGAAATGTTCCAATACCATGCCATGTAGCTAGATCTCTGTATTTAGATAAGTTGAATTCATCTGACTAGTAGCTAGAACTCTGTATATGGAAATGTATCATTACCCTGCCATGTAGCTAGCTCTCTGTATATGGACATTTAGGACTCGTCTGCCATGAGCTACCTCTCTCTACATGGGTATGTTGGACTGATCTGCCAGGTAGGTAGCTCTCTGTATATGAACATATTGTATTTGTCTGCCATGTAGCTAGCTCTCATATATGGACATATTGGAATCATCTGCCGTGCAGCTTGTACAGTGTATATGTAAATGTTGCACTACCCTGCCATGTAGCCAGCTCTCTGTATAATGACATTTTGGACTCTTCTGTCATGTAGCTAGCTTTCTGTACATGGGTATGTTGGATAGATCTGCCATTTAGGTAGCTCTCTGTATATGAATATATTGGAGGTGTCTAACATGTAGCTAGCTCTCAGTATATGGACATGTTAGACTCATTATCCAAGTAGCTAGTACTCTTTATATGGACATGTTGCACTACTCTGCCATGAAGCTAGCTCTCTGTATAAAAACAAGTTGGACTCATCTGCCTTGTAGCTAGAACTCTGTATATGGAAATGTTGTCCTACCCTGCCATGTAGCTAGTTCTTTGTATATGGACTTTTTGGACTCGTCTATCATGTAGCTAGTTCTCTGTACATGGATATGTTGGACAGATCTGAAATGTAGGTAGCTCTCTGTATATGAACTTAATGCACTTGTATTCCCTGTAGCTGGCTCTCAGTATATGGACATGTTGAACACATCTGCCATGAAGCTACTACCCTGAATATGGACATGTTGGACTACTTTGACATGTAGCTAGCTCTCAGTATATAGACACGTTGGACACATCTGCCTTGTAGCTAGAAATCTGTATATGGAAATGTTGCACTACTCTGCCATGAAGCTAGCTCTCTGTATATAGACAAGTTGGACTGATCTGCCTTGTAGCTAGAACTCTGTATATGGAAATTGTGCACTGCTCTGCCATGTAGGTAGGTCTCT
The DNA here is from genome assembly GCF_000296735.1 of Chrysochloris asiatica. Lineage (NCBI taxonomy): Eukaryota > Metazoa > Chordata > Mammalia > Afrosoricida > Chrysochloridae > Chrysochloris > Chrysochloris asiatica. The sequence goes on from NW_006409100.1 coordinate 63,292, forward strand.
GTATGCACATTTTGGACTTGTCCTACATGTAGATAACTCACGTTGCATGGATATTTTCCACTGCTTTTACATGTAGCTAGTTCTCAGTATATGGACACATTTGACTCATTAGCCAGGTAGCTAGTACTCTTTATATGGACTTGTTGCACTATTCTGCCGTGTAGCTAGCTCTCAGTATATGAACACTTTGGAGCCATCTGCCATGTAGCTTGAATTCTCTATTTGGAAATGATGCACGACTCTGCCATGTACCTAGCTCTCTGTATATGGACATTTTGGAGTCATCTGCCATGTAGCTAGCTCTCTGTGCATGAATATTTTGGATTAATCTGCCATGTAG
>NW_006409100.1:64836-69665 GCF_000296735.1 Chrysochloris asiatica
TGCACTACCCTGCCATATAGCCAGCTCTGTGTATATAGACAAGTTGGACTCATCTGTCATGTAGCTAATACCCTGTATATGGACATGTGGCACTACCTTGCCATGTAGCTAGCTCTCTGTTTATAGACAAGATGGGCTCATGTGCCTTGTAGCTAGAACTCTGTATATGGAAATGTTGCACTTCCCTGCCATGTACTAGATCCCTGTATATGAACATATTGGACTTGTCTGCCATGAAGCTAGCTCTCAGAATATGGATATGTTGGAATCACCTGCCATGTAGCTAATACCCTGTATATGGACATGGACTACTCTGCCATGTAGCTAGCTCTCTGTATATAGAAAAGTTGGACTTATCTGCCTTGTAGCTTGAACTCTGTATATGGAAATCCTGCTCTACCCTGCCATTTAGCTAGCTCTCTGTATATGAACATATTGGACTTGTCTGACATGTAGCTAGCTCTCAGTGTATGGATATGTTGGACTCATCAGTCAGATTGCTACTACACTGTATATTGAAATGTTGCACTATCCTGCCATGTAGCTAGCTCTCTGTATATAGACAAGTTGGACTCATCTGCCATGCAGCTAATATCCTGTATATGGACATGTTGCACTACCCTGCCATGTAGCTAGGTCTCTGTATATAGACAAGTTGGATTCATCTGTCATGTAGGTATGTTTCTGTACATGGATATGTTGGATTGATCTGCCAAGTTGGTAGCTCTGTGTATATGAACATATTGGACTTGTCTCCCATGTAGCTAGCTCTCAGACTATGAACATGTTGGACTCATCAGCCAGGTTGCTAGTACTCTGTATATGGAAATGTTGCACTACCCTGCCATGTTGCTATCTCTCTTTATATTGACAAGTTGGAATCATCTGCCATGTAGCTAATGCCCTGTATATGGACATGTTGCACTACCTTGCCATGTAGGTAACTCTCTGTATATAGACATGTTTGACTCATCTGCCTTGTAGCTAGATCTCTGTATATGGAATTGTTGCACTACTCGGCCATGTACTAGCTCTCTGTGTATGAACATATTGGACTTGTCTGCCATGTAGCTAGCTCTCAGTATATGGATATGTTGTCCTCATCTGCCATGTAGCTAAAACCCTGTATATGGACATGTTGGATTACTCTGCCATGTAGCTAGCTCTCTGTATATACACAAGTTGGACTTATCTGTCTTGTAGCTTGAATTTTGTATATGGAAATCCTGCACTACCCTGCCATTTAGCTAGCTCTCTGTATATGAACATATTGGACTTGCCTGACATGTAGCTAGCTCTCAGTGTATAGATATGTTGGATTCATCTGGTGTGTAGCTATTACACTGTATATGGACATGTTGTAGTATTCTGCCATGTAGCTAGCTCTCTGTATATAGACAAGTTGGATTCATCTCACTTGTAGCTAGAACTCTGTATATGGAAATGTTACACTACTCTGCCATGTAGCTAGGTCTCTGTATATAGACAAGTTGGACTCATCTGCCTTGTAGCTAGATCTCTGTAAATCGATATGATGGACTGATTTGCTAAGTAGGTATCTCTCTGTGTATGAACACAATGGATTTGTCTGCCATGTAGCTAGCTCTCTGTATATGGACGTTTTGGAAATGTCTGCCAGGTAGCTAGCTCTCTGTACATGGATAGGATAAACTGATCTGCCAAGAAGGTAGCTCTCTGTATATGAACATATTGGACTTGTCTGCCATGTAGCTTGTTCTCAGTATATGGACATGTTGGACTCATCAGCCAGGAACCTAGTACCCTTTACATGGACATGTTGCCCAACACTGCCATGTAGCTAGTTCTCTGTGTATAGACAAGTTGTACTCATCTGCCTTGTAGCTAGAACTCTGTATATGGATATGTTGCATTCCCCTGCCATGTACTACCTCTCTGTATATAAACATATTGGACTTGTCTGCCATGTAGTTAGCTCTCAGTATATGGACTTGTTGGACGCATCTTCCATGTAGCTTGTACCCTGTATATGGACATGTTGGACTACTCTGTCATGTAGCTAGCTCTCAGTATAAAGACACGTTGGGCACATCGGCCATGTAGCTACATCTCTGTATATGCACATCCTGCATTCCCATGCCATATAGCTAGCTCTCTGTATATGAACATATTGGACTCATCTGCCATGTAGCTATTACCCTGTATATGGACATGTTGCACTACCCTGCCATGTAGCTAGCACTCTATATATAGACATGGTGGACTCATCTGCCATGTAGCTAGAAATCTGTATATGGAAATGATGCACTACCCTACCATGTAGCTAGCTCTCTGTATATGGACATTTTGGACTCGTCGGCCATGTAGCTAGATCTCTGTACATGGATATGATGGATTGATCTGCTAAGTAGGTATCTCTCTGTATATGAACACATTGGACTTGTCTGCCATTTAGCTAGCTCTCTGTATATAGACAAGTTGGAATCATCTGCCTTGTAGCTTATACCCTGTAAATGAACATGTTAAACTACCTTGCCATGTAGTTAACTCTCTGTATATAGACAAGTTGCCTCATCTGCCATGTAGCTAGAACTCTGTATATGGAAATGCACTAACCTGCCATGTAACGAGCTCACTGTATATGGACATTTTGAACTTGTCTGCCAGCTAGCTATACCTTTGTACTTGGATGTGTTGGACTGATCTGCCAAGTATGTAGCTCTCTGTATATGAACATGTTGGACTCATCTGCCATGTAGCTATTACCCTGTATATGGACATGTTGCACTACCATGCCATGTAGCTAGCACTCTGTATATAGACATGGTGGACTCATCTGCCTTGTAGCTAGAACTCTGAATATGGAAATGTTTCACTACCCTGCCATGTAGCTAGCTCTCTGTACATAGACAAGTTGGACTCATATGCCTTGTAGCTAAAATTCTGTATATGGAAATGTTACGCTACCCTGCTATGTAGCTAGCTCTCTGTATATGAAAATTTTGGACTCAACTGCCCTGTAGCTTGAACTCTGTATATGGAAATGATGCACTACTCTGTCATTTAGCTAGCTCTCTATATGAACATTTTGGACTCATCTGACATGTACCTAGCTCTTTGTATATGTACATTTTGGATTCATTTGACATGTATATTGCTCTCTGTTCATGGGTATTTTGGACTGGTCTGCCATGTAGGTAGCTCTCAGTATATGGACACGTTGGACACATCTTCCATGTAGCTAGAACTCTGTATATCAAAATGTTGCACTACCCTGCCATGTGGCTAATTCTCTGTATATGGACATTTTGGACTCATGTGCCATGTAGCTAGCTCTCTGTACATGGGTATGTTGGACTGATTTGCCAAGTAGGTAGCTGTCTGTTTATGAACATATTGGACTTGTCTGCCATGTACCAGCTCTCAGTATATGTGACTCATCTGCCATGTAGCTAGTACCCTATATATGGACATGTTGGACTGATCGTCATGTAGCTAGCTCTCAGTATATGGACAAGTTGGACACATCTGCCTTGTAGCTGGAACTCTGTATATGAAAATGTTTCACTACCGTGCCATGTAGGTAGCTCTCTGTATATAGACATTTTGGATTCGTCTGCCGTCTAGCTAGCTCTCTGTACGTGGATATGATAAACTGTTGTGCCAAGAAAGTAGCTCTCTGTATATGAACACATTGGGATTGTATGCCATGTAGCTAGCTCTCAATATATGGACATGTTGGACTCATTAGCCAGGTAGCTAGTACCCTGTATGTGGACATGTTGCACTACTCTACCATGTAGCTTGTTTTCTGTATATAGACAAGTTGGACTCATTTTCCTTGTAGCTAGAACTCTGTATATAGAAATGTTGCTCTACCCTGCCATGTAACTAGCTCTCTGTATATGGACATTTTGGACTTGTATGCCATTTAGCTAGCTCTCTGTACATGGATATGTTGGACTGATTTGACAAGTAGGTATCTCTGTGTATATGAACATATTGGACTTGTCTCCCATGTAGCTAACTCCCAGAATATGGACATGTTGGACTCATCAGCCAGGTACCTAGTACTCTGTATATGGAAATGTTGCACTACCCTGACATTACCTAGCTCTCTGTATATAGACAAGTTGGACTCATCTGCCTTGTAGCTAGAACTCTGTATATGAAAATGTTGCACTACCTTGTGATGTAGCTAGCTCTCAGTATATCGATTTTTTGGATCTGTCTGCCAGGTAGCTAGCTCTCTATACATGGATAGGACATATTGATCTGCCAAGAAGGTAGCTCTCAGTATATGAACATATTGGACTAGTCTGCCATGTAGCTTCCTCTCAGTATTTGGACACGTTGGACTCATCTGCCATGTAGCCAGAACTCTGTATATGGAAATCCTGCATTACCCTGCCATATAACTAACTCTCTGTACATGAACATATTGGATTTGTCTGCCATGTAGCTAGCTCTCAGTATAAGGATATTTTGGAAACATCTGCCATGTAGCTAGAAATCTGTATATGGAAATGTTGCCCTGCCTGCCATGTAGCAAGCTCTCTGTGTATGGACATTTTGTACTCGTCTGCCATGTAGCTACCTCTCTATCCATGGATATGTTGGACTAATCTGCCATGAAGGTAGCTCTCTGTATATGTACATGTTTGAAACATCTGCCATGTAGCTAGAACTCTGTTTATGGAAATGTTGCACAACCTTGCCATAAAGCTTGTTGTTGTTGTTGTTAAGTGCCACCGAGTCGGGTCTGATCCATAGCGACCCTGTACAGGGTTTCCGAGGGTGTAAATCTTTACGGGAGTAGAAAGCCTCATCTTTCTCCCGCGGAGCGGCTG
>NW_006409100.1:69765-74745 GCF_000296735.1 Chrysochloris asiatica
TTGGACTTGTTGGGCATGTAGCTAGACCTCTATGCTTGGATATTTTGTACTGATCTGCCATGTAGGTTGTGCTCAGTAAATGGACACGATGGACACATCTGCCATGTCGTTAGAACTTTGTATATGGAAATGTTTGAGTACTCTGCCATGCATCTAGCTCTCAGTATATGGACACGTTGGACACATCTGCCATGAAGCTAGAACTCTGAATATGGAAATGTTGCACGACTCTCCCATGTAGCTAGCTCTCTGTACATGGATATTTTGGACCCATCGGCCATGTAGGTAGCTCTCAGTATATGTACACGTTGGACACATCTGCCATGTAGCTGGAACTCTGTATATGGAAATGTTGCACAACCCTGACATGGAGCTAGCTTTCTGTATATGGACATTTTGTACTCATCTGACATGTAGCTAGCTCTCTGTACATGGATATGTTGGACTGATCTGTCACTTAGGTAGCTCTCTGTATATGAACATATTGATATTGTCTGCCATGTAGCTAGAACTCTGGATATGGACATGTTGGTCACATCTGCCATGTATCTAGAACTCTGTATATGGAAATGTTGCACTACTCTGCCATGTAGCTAGCTATCTGTATATATACAAATTGGACTCATCTGCCTTGTAGCTAGAACTCTGTATATGGAAATGTTGCTCTACCCTTCCATGTAGCTACCTCTCTGTATTTGGACATTTTGAACTCGTCAGCCATATAGCTAATTCTTTGTACAGGGATATGTTGAACTGATCTGCCATGAAGGTAGCTCTCTGTATATGAACATATTGAAATTGTCACCCATGTAGCTAGAATTCTAGATATGGAAACGTAACACTACCCTGCCATGTAGCTAGCTCTCTGTATATAGACAAGTTGGACTCATTTGCCTTATAGCTAGAACTCTGTATATGGATATGTTGCACTACCCTACCATGTAGCTAGCTCTCAGTATATGGACATTTTCGACTCATCGTACATGTAGCTAACCTCTGTGCATGGATATGTTGCACTACCCTGCCATGTAGCTAGCTCTCTGTATATGGACATTTTCGACTCATCTTACATGTAGCTAACCTCTGTGCATGGATATTTTGCACTTATCTGCAAAGTAGGTAGCTCTCAGTATATGGTCACATTGGACACATATGTCATGTAGCTAGAACTCTGTATATGGAAAAGTTGGATTACTCTGCCATGTAACTAGCTCTCAATATATGGACACGTGGTACAAATCTGCCATGTAGCTTGAACTCTGATTATGGAAATGTTGTACTACTCTGCCAGTAGCTAGCTCTCTGTATATAAAGAAGTTGGACTCATCTGCCTTGTAGCTAGAACTCTTCATATGGACATATTGGACTATTCTGTCATGTAGCTAGTTCTAAGTATATGAACACTTTGGACTAATCTGACATTGAGCTTGTACTCTGTATATGGAAATGATGCACTACTCTGCCACGTAGCTAGCTCTCAGAATATGGACATGTTGGACTAATCTGCCATGTAACTAGCTCTCTGTACGTGGTATGTTGGACTGATCTTCCATTTATGTAGCTCTCTGTATATGAACATATTTGACTTGTCTGCCATGTATCCAGCTTTTAGTATATGGACATGTTGGACACATCTGCCATGTAGCTAGTACCCTGTATATGGACATGTTACACTACTCTGACATGTAGTTAGATCTCTGTATATAGACAGGTTGGACTCATCTGCCTTGTAGCTAGAACTCTGCATATGGAAATGTTGCACTACCCTGACATGTAGGTAGCTCTCTGTATATCGAAAGATGAAATCATCTGCTTGTAGCTAGAATTCTGTATATGGAAATGTTGTACTATCCTGCCATGTAGCTAACTATCTGTATATGGACATTTTGTACTCATCTGCCATGGATCTAGCTCTCTGTACATGGATATGTTGGACTGATCTACCAAGTAGGGAGCTCTCTGTATATGAACATATTGCACTTGTATCCCATGTAGCTAGCTCTCAGTAAATGGACATGTTGTACGCATCAGCCAGGGAGGTAGTATCCTGTATATGGACATGTTGAACTACTCTGCCATGTAGCTAGCACTCCGAAATAGATAAGTTGGACTCATCTGCCATAAAGCTAGAAGTCTGCATATGGAAATGTTTCCCTACTTTGCCATCTAGCTAGCTCTCTATAAATGGATATTTTTAGTTGATCTGCCATGTAGTTAGCTGTCAGTATATGGACACGTTGGACACATCTGCCATGTAGCTAGAAGTCTGATTATGATAATGTTGCACTACCCTGCCATGTAGCTAGCTCTCTTTATGTGAAAATTTTGGACTCGTCTGCCTTGTAGCTTGAACTCTGTATATGGAAATGATGCACTACTCTGCCATGTAGCTTGCTGTCTGTGCATAGATACTTTGGACTGATCTGCCAGGTGGTTTCCTCTCTGTATATAGACATGCTGGACTCATCTGCCTTGTAACTAGAACTCTGTATAGGGAAATGTTGCACTACCCTGCCATGTAGTTCGCTCTCAGAATATGGACATTTTGGACACGTCTAACATGTAGCTAGCTCTCTGTGCATGGATATTTTGGACTGATCTGCAATGTAGGAAGCTCTCAATATATGGACACCTTGGTCACATCTGCCATGTAGCTAGAACTATGTATATGGAAATGTTGCACGACCCTGCCATTTAGCTAGTTCTCTGTATATGGACATTTTGGACTCGTCGGCCATGTATATACATGGATATTTTGGAATGATCTGCCATGGAGCTAGCTCTCTATATGAACATATTGGACTTGTCTGCCATGTAGCTAGCTCTCCATATATGGACATGTTGGACTCATCTGCCTTGTAGCTTGAACTCTGTATATGGAAATGTTGCACTACTTGGCCATGTACCTAGCTCTCTGTACATTTTGGATTCATCTGACTTGTAGCTAAAACTCTGTACATGGATTCGTTGGACTGATCTGCCATGTAGCTAGATCTCCATATATAGACATGTTGGACTCATCTGCCATATAGATAGTACCATGTATATGGACATGGTGGACTACTCTGTCATGTAGCTAGATCCCATTATATGGACACGTTGGTCACATCTGCCATGTAGCTAGAACTCTGTATATGGAAATGTTCACTACTCTGCCATGTAGCTAGCTCTCTGTATATAAACAAGTTGGACTCATCTGCCTTTTATTTAGAACTCAGTATATGGAAATGTTGCACTACTCGGACATAGAGCCAGCACTCTGTATATAGACAAGTGGGACTCATCTGCCTGGTAGCTACAACTCTGTATATGGAAATGTTGCTCTACCCTGCCATATAGCTAGCTCTCTGTATATGGACATTTTGGACTCGTCTGCCATGTAACTAGCTCTCTGTACATGGATATGTTGGACTGATCTGCCATGTAGCTAGCTCTCTGTACATGGATATTTTGGGCTGATCTGCCATGTAGGTAGGTCACAGTATATAGACACGTTAGACACATTTGCCATGACTTTAGAACTTTGCATATGGAAATGATGGTCTACTCTGCCATATAGTTATCACTAGTTATATGGACAAGTTGGACACATCTGCCATGTAGCTAGAGCTCTGATTATGGAAATTTTGCACTACTCAGCCATATAGCTAGCTCTCTGTATATAAACAAGTTGGATTCATCTGCCTAGTAGCTAGAACTCTGTATATGGAAATGTTACACTACCCAGCCATGTTGATATTTCTCTGTATTTGGACATTTTGGACTCGTCTGCCATGTAACTGGAACTCTGTATCTGTAAATGATACACTACTCTGCCAATTAGCTAGCTCTCTGTATATGGACATTTTGGAATGGTCTGCCATACAGATAGCTCTCTGTTGATGGATATGTTGGACTGATTTGCAAAGTAGGTAGCTCTCTGTATATGAACATATTGGACTTGTCTGCCATGTAGCTATCTCTCAGTATATGGACATGTTGGACTCATTTGCCATGTAGCTAGTACCATGTATATGGACATGTTGGACTACTCTGCCATGTAGCTAGCTCTCAGTATATTGACACATTGGACACATCTGAGATGTATCTAGAACTCTGCATATGGAAATGTTACACTATTCTGCCTAGCTCTGTAGCTGTAGCTAGCTCTCTGTATGTGGACAGTTTGGACTCGTCTGCCATGTAACCAGCTCTATGTATGTGGATATGCTGGACTGCTCTGACAAGTAGATAGTTTTCTGTATATGAACATATTGGACTTGTCTGCCGTGTAGCTAGCTCTCAGTATATAGACAAGTTAGACTCAACTGCCTTGTAGCTAAAAGACTGTATATGGAAATCTTGCACAGCTCTTTCATGTAGCTCGCTCTCAGTATATGCACATGTTGGACTACTCTGCCATGTAGCTACCTCTCAGCATATGGACACGTTGGACACATCTGCCATGTAGCTTGAACTCTGTGTATGGAAAAGTTGTGCTACCCTGCCATTTTGATATCTCTCTGTATTTGGACATTTTGAACTCATCTGCCATGTAGCTGGAACTCTGTATATGGAAATGATACACTACTCTGCCAATTAGCTACCTCTCTGTAAATGGACATTTTGGACTCATCTGACATGTAGCTAGATCTCTGTGCATGGATATTTTGGACTGATCTGCAGTGTAGATAGGTCTCAGTATATGGACACGTTGGACACATCTGCCATGTAGCTAGAACTCTGTATATGGAAATGTTGCACTACGCTGCCATGTAGCTAGCTCTCTGTATATGGACGTTTTGCTCTCGTGTGACATGTAGCTAGCTCTCTGTGCATGAATATTTTGGACTGATCTGCAATGTAGGTAGGTCTCAGATTATGGACACTTTGGACACATCCATCATGTAGCTATAAATCTTTATATGGAAATGTTGCACTACCCTGCCATGTAGCTAGGTCTCTGTACATGGGCATTTTGCCCTCATCTGCCATGTAGCT
>NW_006409100.1:76046-77711 GCF_000296735.1 Chrysochloris asiatica
TTTGTACTCGTCTGCCATGTAGCTAGCTCTCTGTAAATTGATATGTTGGACTGATCTGACAAGTATGTATCTCTCTGTATATGAACATATTGAACTTTTTTGCCATGTAGCTAGCTCTCAGTATATGGACATGAAGGGTAAATCTGCCATGTAGCTAGAACTCATATATGGAAATGTTGCATTACAATGCCATGTAGCTAGCTCTATGTATGTAGAAAAGTTGGACTCATCTGCCTTGTAGCAAGAACTCTGTATATGAAAATGTTGCACTACACTGCCATATGGCTACCTCTCTCTATATGGACATTTTGTACTCGTCTACCATATAGCTAGCTCTCTGTACATGGATATGTTGGACTGATCTGCCAAGTAGGTAGCTCTCTGTATATGAACATACTGGACTTGTCTGCCCTGTTTGTGGCTCTCCATATATGGACTCATTGGACACATCTGTCATGTAGCTCCTACCCTGTATATGGACATGTTGGATTATTGTGCCATGTAGCTAGCTCTCTGAATATGTATATATTGGAGTCGTCTGCCATGTAGCTAGCTCTCTTTACATGGATATGTTGGAGTGATCTGCCAAGTAAATATCTCTCTGTATATGAACATATTGGCCATGTCTGCCATGCAGGTAGGTCTCAGTATATGGACAAGTTGGACACATCTGACATGTAGGTAGTACTCTGAATGTGGACATGTTGGTCATGGAGCTAGCTCTCAGTATAAGGACATGTTGGACACATCTGCCATGTAGCTAGATCTCTGTATATGAAAAGGTTGCACTACTCAGCCATGTAGCTAGCTCTCTGTATATAGACAAGTTGTACTCATCTGTCTTGTGACTAGAACTGTGTATATGGAAATGTTGCTCTACCCTGCCATGTGGCTAGATCTTTGTATATGGACATTTTGGACTCATCTGCCATGTAGCTAGCTCTCTGTACATGGATATGTTGGACTGATCTGCCAAGAAGGTAGCCCTCTCTATATGAACATATTGGACATGTCTGCCATGTAGTTAGCTCTCAGTTTATGGACATGTTGGACACATCTGCCATGTAGCTAGAACTCTGTATATGGAAATGTTGCACTACTCTGACATGCAGCTAGCTCTCTGTATATAGACAAGTTGTACTCATCTGCATTGTGACTATAACTCTGTATATGGAAATGTTGAACTACCCTGCCATGTGGCTAGCTCTCTGTATATGGACATTTTGGACTCGTCTACCATGTACCTAGCTCTCTGTACATGGATATGTTGGACTGATCTGCCAAGAAGGTAGCCCTCTATATATGAACATATTGGACTTGTCTGCCGTGTGGCTTAGCTCTCCGTTTATGCACACGTTGGACATATCTGCCATGTAGCTACAACTCTGTATATGGAAATGCTGCACTACCATGCCATTTAGCTAGCTCTCTGTATATACACAAGTTGGATTAATCTGCCTTGTAGATAAATCTCTTTATACAGAAATGTTGCAGTACCCTGCCATGTAGCTAGCTCTCTATACATGGATGTTTTGGACTGATCTGCCAAGTAAGTAGCTCTCTTTATATGAACATATTGGACTTGTCTGCCCTGTAGTTGGCTCTCAGTATATGGAAACCTAGGTCACATCTCCCATGTAGCTACTACCCTGAATATGGACATGT
>NW_006409100.1:79435-80520 GCF_000296735.1 Chrysochloris asiatica
CTACAATCCTGAATATGGACATGTTTGACTACTCTACCATGTAGCTAACACTCAGTATATGGACACATTGGGCACATCTGCCATGTAACTAGAACTCTTTATATGGAAATGCTGCACTACTCTGCCATGTAGCCAGCTCTCTGTACACAGACAAGATGGACTCATCTGCCTTGTGACTAGACCTCTGTATATGGAAATGTTCCACTACCCTGCCACGTGGCTAGATCTCTGTATATGGACATTTTAGACTTGTCTATCATGTAGCTAGCTTTCTGTTCATGGATATGTTGGACTGTTATGCCAAGTAGGTAGCTCTCTACATATGAACATTTTGGACTTGTTTGCCCTGTATGTGGCTCTCCATATATGGACGTGTTGGACACATCTGTCATGTAGCTCCTACCCTGAATATGGACATGTTGGACTATTGTGCCATGTAGCTAGCTCTCTGAATATGGGAATTTTGGACTCTTCTGCCATGTGGCTAGCTGTATGTACATGGATATGTTGGACTGATCTGCCAAGTAGACAGCACTCTGTATACGAACATATTGGACATGTCTGCCATGCGGGTGGCTCTCAGTACATGGACGAGTTGGATACATGTGACGTGTAGGTAGTACTCTGAATGTGGACATGTTGGACTACTCACTAATGTTGCTAGCTCACAGTATAAGTACACGTTGGACACAACTGCCATGTAGCTAGATCTCTGTATATGGAAATGTTGCACTACTCTGCCATGTTTCTAGCTCTCTGCATATGGACATTTTTGACTCTCTGTACATGGATATGTTGGACTGATCTGCCAAGATCTATATATGAACATATTGGACTTGTCTGCCGTGTGGCTTAGCTCTCCGTTTATGCACAAGTTGGACATGTCTGCCATGTAGCTACAACTCTGTATATGGAAATGCTGCACTACCATGCCATTTAGCTAGCTCATTGTCTATAGAGAAGTTGGATTAATCTGCCTTGTAGATAGATCGCTTTATATAGAAATTTTGCAGTACCCTGCCATGAACTTATCTTTCTGTATATGGACATTTTGTACTCGTTTGCCATGTAGCTAGCTCTCTATA
>NW_006409100.1:84189-86028 GCF_000296735.1 Chrysochloris asiatica
ATGGACAGGGTGGACACATCTACCATGTAGCTAGAACTCTGTATATTGAAATGTTGTTCTGCTCTGCCATGAATGTAGTTTTCTGTATATAGAGAAGTTGGACTCATCTGCCTTGTAGCAAGAACTCCTGTATATGGAAATGTTGCACTACTCTGCCATGTAGCTAGCTTTTTGTATATGGATATTTTGGACTCGTCTGCCATGTAGCTAGCTCTCTGTACATGGATATGTTGGACTGATCTGCCAAGAATTTAGCCCTTATATATGAAAATATTGGACTTGTCTGCCATGTGGCTAGCTCTCAGTTTATGGACACGTTGGACATGTTTGCCATGTAGCTCCAAATCTGTATATGGAAATGCTGAACTTCCCTGCCATATAGCTAGCTCTCTGTATATAGACAAGTTGTACTTATCTGCCTTGTGACTAGATCTCTGTATATGGAAATGTTGCACTACTCTGCCATGTTATCTAGCTCTCTGTATATAGACAAGTTGTACTCATCTGCCTTGTGACTACAACTCTATATTGGACATGTCTGCCATGTCGATAGCTCTCAGTTTATGGACACATTGGATGCATCTGCCATGTAGCTAGAACTCTGTTTATGGAAATGTTGAACTACTCTGCCATGTAGCTAGCTCTCTGTATATACACAAGTTGGATTAATCTGCCTTGTAGATAGAACTCTTTATATAGAAAAATTTCAGGATTCTGCCATGTAGGTAGCTCTCTTTATATGGATATTTTGGACTCGTCTACCATGTAGCTAGCTCTCTATACATGGATGTTTTGGACTAATCTGCCATCTTGGTATCTCTCTGTATAGGGACAAGGTGGACACAGCTACCATGCAACTAAAACTCTGTATATGGACATGTTGCTCTACACAGCCATGCATCTAGTTCTCTGTATATAGACAAGTTGGACTCATCTGTCTTGTATCTAGAACTCTGTATATGGAAATGTTGCACTACCCTGCCATGTGGCTATCTCTCTGTATATGGACATTTTGGACTCATCTGCCATGTAGCTAGCTCTCTGTACGTGGATATGTTGGACTGATCTGCCAAGAAGATAGCACTCTATATATGAACATATTGGACTTGTCTGCTATGTGGCTAGTTCTCAGTTTATGGACACATTGAATATATCGACCATGTAGCTCCAACTTTGTATATGGAAATGCTGCACTTCCCTGCCATGTAGCTAGCTCTCTGTATATACACAAGTTGAATTAATCTGCCCAGTAGATAGAACTCTTTATATAGAAAAGTTTCAGTACCCGGCCATGTAGGTAGCTCTCTGTATATGGACATTTTGGACTCGTCTGCCATGTAGCTAGCTCTCTGTATATAGCCAAGTTGGACTCATCTGTCTTGTAGCAAGAACTCTGTATATGGAAATGTTGCACTACCCTGTCATGTGGCTATCTCTCTGCATATGGACATTTTGCTCTCGTCTGCCATATAGCTAGCTCTCTGTACATGGATATGTTGGACTGACCTGCCAAGTAGGTAACTCTCTGTATATGAACATATTGGACTTGTCTGTCCTGTAGGTGACTCTCAGTATATGGAAACTTTGGAAAAATCTGCCATGTAACTACTGCTCTGAATATGGACACGTTGGACTACTCTGTCATGTAGCTAGCTCTCTGTATATGAACATTTTGGACTTGTCTGCCATGTAGCTAGCTCTCTGTATATGGATATTTTGGACTGATCTGCCAAGTAGGCAGCTCTCTGTATATGAACATACTGGCCTGGTCTGCCATGCAGGTGGCTCTCAGTATATGAACAAGTTAGACACATCTGCCATGTAGGTAGTACACTGAAT
>NW_006409100.1:87576-88364 GCF_000296735.1 Chrysochloris asiatica
TGCACTTCCCTGCCATGTAGCTAGCTCTCTGTATATACACAAGCTGAATTAATCTGCCTTGTAGATAGAACTCTTTATATAGAAATGTTGCAGTACACTGTCATGTAGGTAGCTCTCTCTATATGGACATTTTGGACTCCTCTGCCATGTAGCTAGCTCTCTGTGCATGGATATGTTGGACTGATCTTCCAAGAAGGTAGCCCTCTACTTATGAACATTTTGGACTTGTCTGCCATGTGGCTAGCTCTCAGTTTATGAACACATTGGATACATCAGTCATTTAGCTAGATCTCTGTATATGGAAATGTTGCACTTCCCTGCCATGTAGCTATCTCTCTGTATATGAACAAGTTGTACTCATCTGCCTTGTGACTAGAACTCTGTATATGAAAATGTTGCACTACCCTGCCATGTAGCTAGCTCTCTGTATATGGACATTTTGGACTCGATTGCCATGTAGCTAGCTCTCTATACATGTATGTTTTGGACTGATCTGCCATCTTGGAAGCTCTCAGTATATGGACAGGGTGAACACTTCTACCATGAAGCTAGAACTCTGTATATGGAAATGTTGCTCTACACAGCCATGCATCTAGTTCTCTGTATATAGAGAAGTTGGACTCATCTGCCTTGTGACTAGAATTCTGTCAATGGAAATGTTGCACTACCCTGCCATGTGGCTAGATCTCTGTATATGGACATTTTGGACTTGTCTGCCATGTAGATATCTCTCAGGTTATGGACACGTTGGACACATCTACCATGTAGCTAGAACTCTCTATATGGAA
>NW_006409100.1:90799-91468 GCF_000296735.1 Chrysochloris asiatica
GAGAGCTAGCTTCATGACAGAATAGTGCAACATTTTCATATACAGTGTTTTAGTTACATGGTAGATGTATCCAGCGTGTCCATATACTTAGACCTAGCTCCTTGGTAGACAAGTGCAATGTATTCATATACAGAGAGATACCTACTTGGCAGGTCTGTCCAACATATCCATGTACAGAAAGCTAGCATTTTGGCAGACGAGTCCAAAATGTTCATATACAGAGAGCTAGCTACATGGCAGGGTATTGCCACTTTTCCTTATATAGAGTACTAGCTACATGGCAGATATGTCCAGCATATCCATATACTGAGACCTAGTTACATGGCAGAGTATTGCAATATTTTTCATATACAGAGTTCTAGTTTCAAGGCAGATGTGTCCATCGTGTCCATTTACTGAGAGCTAGCTGCATCGATGAGTAGTCCAACATGTCCATATTCAGGATACTAGCTACATGGCAGATGTGTCCAACCTGTCAATATACTGAGAGCCACTTACATGGCAGACAAGTCCAATATGTTCATATATAGAAAGCTACCTACTTCACATATCAGTCCAAAATATCCATGTACAGAGACCTAGCTACATGGCAGACGTGTCCAAATGTCCATATACAGAGAGCTAGCTACATGGCAGGGCAGTGCAACATCTCCATATATAGAGTTCTAG
>NW_006409100.1:93062-93686 GCF_000296735.1 Chrysochloris asiatica
ATTTCCATATACCGTGTTCTAGCTAAAAGATATATGACTCCAACTAGTCTATATACAGAGAGCCAGCTTCATGTCAGAATAGTACAACCTTTCCATGCAAAGAGTTCTAGGTACATGGCAGATGTGTCCAGTGTGTCCATATACTTAGAACTAGCTGCATGGTAGATAAGTGCAATATGTTCATATACAGAGAGCTACCTACTTGGCAGATCTGTCCAATATATCCATGTACAGAAAGCTAGCTACATGGCAGACGAGTCCAAAATGTTCATATACATGGCAGGGTATTGTCACTTTTCCATATACAGTGTACTAGCTACATGGCAGATGTATCCAACATGTCCATATACTGAAAGTTAGGTACATGGCTGAGTAGTGCAAAATTTCCATATACAGAATTCTAGCTACATGACAGATATGGCCAACATGTTGATGTACTGAGAGCTATCTATGTGAAAGAGTAGTACAGCATGTCCATATACAGGGTACTAGCTACAAAGCAGATGAGTCCAACTAGTCTATATACAGAGAGCTAGCTACATGGCAGAGTAGTGCAACATTTCCATATACAGAGTTCAAGCTACATGGCAGATGAGTCCAAGGTGTTCATATATTGAGAGCTAA
>NW_006409100.1:96285-99811 GCF_000296735.1 Chrysochloris asiatica
CTACATGGCAGCGTAGTGCAACATTTCCATATACAGAGTTCTACGTACAAGGCAGATGAGTCCAACTTGTCTAAATACAGAGACTAACTACATGATAGGGTAGTGCAACATTTCCGTATACAGAGTTCTAGGTACACGTCAGATGTGTCCAACATGTCCATACATTGAGAGATAGCTACATGGCAGAGCAGTCCAACAAGTGCATATTCATGGTAATAACTACATTGCTGATGTGTCCAAAGTGTCCATAAATCAAGAGCCACCTACATGGAAGACAAGTCCTATATGTTCATGTAGAGAGAGCTACATAATTGGCAGATCAGTCCAACATCTCCAAGTACTGAGAGCTAGCTACATGGAAGACGAGTCCAAAATGTACACACACAGAGAGCTACCTACATGGCAGGGTAGTGCAACATTTCCATATAAAGATTTCTAACTACAAGGCGGATGAAACAAACCTGTCTATATATAGAGATCTAACTATATGGAAGGGTAGTGCAACATTTCCATGTACAGAGTTCTATTTACATGGAAGATGTGTACAACGTGTCCATATACTGAGAGCTAGCTACATGGGAGAGTAGTCAAACATGTCCATATTCAGGGTACTAGCTACATGGCAGATGTGTCCAATGTGTCCATATACTGAGAGCCACGTACATGGCAGACAAGTACAATATGTTCATATAAAGAGATATACCTACTAGGAAGATCAGTCCAACTTATTCATGAACAGAAAGCTAGCTACTTGACAGACGAGAACAAAATATCCATATACAGAGAGCAAACCACATGGCAAGGTAGTGCAACATTTCTATATACAGAGTTCTAGCTACAAGTCAGATGAGTGTAACCTGTCTATATACAGAGAGCTAGTTACATGGCAGAGTAGCACACCATCTCCATTTAAAGAGTTCTAGCTACATGGCAGATGTATCCAACGTGTCCATATACTGAGAGTTAACTATATGACAGACAAGTGCTGTATGTTCATATACAGAGACCTAACTACTTGGCAAATCAGTCCAACATATCCATGTACAGAGAGCTAGCTACAAGGCAGATGAGTTCAAATTGTCTATATACAGAGAGCTACCTACATGGCAGAGTACTCCAACATGTCCATATTTAGAGTTCTTACTATATGGCAGATGTATCCAATGTGTCCATATACTGAGAGCTAGCTACATGGCAGACAAGTCCAGTATATTCATATACAGAAAGCGAACTACTTGGCAGATAAGTCCAACATAACCTTGTAAAGAGAGCTAGCTATATGGCAGATGAGTCCAAAATGTCCATATACAGAGCGCTAGCTACATGGAAGAGTAGTGCAGCATTTCCATTTATAGAGTTCTAACTACATGGCAGATGTGTCCAACTTGTCAATATACTGAGAGCAAGCTACATGGCAGAGTTGTCCCACATGTCCATATACAGGGTACTAGCTACCTGGCTAATGAGTGGTACATGTCCATATACTGAGAGGCAGATGCATGGCAGACAAGTCCAATATGTTCATATACAGAGAGCTACCTAATTGGCAGATCAGTCCAACATATTCATGTACAGAGAGTTGGTACATGGCAGACGAGTCCAAAATGTCCATATACAGAGAGCTAGCTACATGACATGTTAGTGCAACATTTCCATATACAGAGTTCTAGCTACAAGACAGAGGAGTCCAACTTTTCTATATACAGAGAGCTAGCAACATGGCAGAGTAGTGCAACATTTCCATATACAGACTTCTAGCTACATTGTAGATGTGTCCAAAGTGTCCATATACTGAGAGCTACCTACATGGCAGATCAGTCAAAAATATCCATGCATAGAGAGCTAGCTACATGTTATACGACTTAAAAATGGCCACATACAGAGAGCTAGATACATGGCAGAATAGTGCATCATTTCCATATATAGAGTTCAAGCTACATGGCAGATGAGTCCAAAGTGTTCATATATTGACAGCTAGTACAGGGCAGAGTAGTTCAACATGTCCATATAAAGAGTTCTAGCTACCTGACTATTGAGTCCAACATTAACTAATACTGAGAGCTAGCTACATGGCAGATCAGTCCAACATGTCCATATACAGGGTACTAGCTAAACGGAAAATGAGTCCAACATGTCCATATACTGAGCGATAGCTACATGTAAGACGAGTCCAAAATGTCCACATACAGCGAGCTAGCTATGTGGCAGAGTAGTGTAATATTTTCATATACAGACTTCAAGCTACCAGGCAGATGAGTTCAAAGTGTACATATACTGAGAGCTCGCTACATGGGAGAAGAGTCTAACATGGCCATATAAAGAGTACTAGCTACCTGGCTAATGAGTCCAACATGTCCATGTACTGAGAGCTAGCTACATGGCAGAGTAGTCCAACATGTCCATATACAGGATACTAGCTACATGGCAGACAAGTCCAACATGTCCATATACAGAGAGCTAGCTAAATGGCAGTCAATTCTAAAAATGTCCATATACAAAGAGCTAGCTACATAGCAAGGTAGTGCAACATTTCCATATACAGAGTTCTAGCTACAAGGCAGATGAGTCCAACATCATCGTATAAAGGGTACTAGCTATATGGCAGATGAGTCCTGCATGTCCTTATACTGAGAGCTAGCTACATGGCAGATCAGTGAGAGCTAGCTACATGTCAGAGTAGTCCAACATGTCCATAAAAATAGTACTAGCTACCTGCATGATGAGTCCTACATGTCCATATACTGAGAGCAAGCTACATGGCAGAGAAGAAGTCCAAATTGCTCATAGGCAGAGAGCTAACTACTTGGCAGATCAGTCCAACATATCCATGCACAGAGAGCTAGCTATATGGCAGGCGAGTCAAAAAGGTCCATATCCAGAGTGCTAGCTACATGGCAGCGTAGATACAACGCAGATGAATGCAACTTCTCTATATACAAAGAGCTAGCTACAAGGCAGAGTAGTGTAACATTTCCAAATACAGAGTTCTAGCTACCAGGCAGATGAGTCCAACTTGTCTATATAGAGAGAACAAACTACAATGCAGGTTATTGCAACATTTCCATATACAGAGATCTAGCTACAGGGCAGATGTGTCCAATGTGTCCATATAGTGAGAGCTAGCTATAGGGCAAACAAGTCCAATACGTTCATATACAGAGAGTTACCTACTTGGCAGATCAGTCCAACATATCCATGTACTGAGAGCTAGCTCTCTGGTAGACGAGTCCAAAATGTCCATATACAGAGAGCTAGTCACATGGCAGGGTAGTGAAACTTTTCTATATACAGAGTTTTATATACAAGGCAGATGAATGCAACTTGTCTATATACAAAGAGCTAGCTACAAGGCAGAGTAGTGTAATATTTACAAATACAGAGTTCTAGCTACCAGGCAGCTGAGTCCAACTTGTCTATATATAGAGAACAAACTACAAAGCAGGTTAGTGCAACATTTCCATATACAGAGTTCTAGCTACATGGCAGATGTGTCCAACGTGTCCATATACTGAGAGCCACCTACAGG
>NW_006409100.1:99911-109414 GCF_000296735.1 Chrysochloris asiatica
GTGTCCAACGTGTCCATATACTGAGAGCCACCTACAGGGCAGACATGTCCAATATGGTCATATACAGAGAGCTACCTACTTGGCAGATCATTCCACCATATCTATGTACAGAGTATTAGCTACATTGCAGACGATTCCAAAATGTCTATATACAGAGAGATAGCTACATGGCAGAGTAGTGCAACATTTACATATACTGAATTCTAACTACATGGCAGATGTGTTAAAGGTGTTCCTAAACTGAGAGATACCTACATGGAAGACAAGTCCCATATATTCATACACAGAGAGCTACATAATTGTCTGATCAGTCTAACATATCCATGTACAGAGCGCTAGCTACATGGCAGATGATTCCAAAATGTCCATACACAGAGAGTTGGACCCGTGGCAGGGTAAGGCAACATTTCCATATACAGAGTTCTAGCTACATGGGAGATGTGTCAATGGTGTTCCTAAACTGAGAGGTACTTACATGGAAGACAAGTCCCATATATTCATATACAGAGAGCTACATACTTGTCTGATCAGTCTAACATATCCATGTACAGAGAGCTAGCTACATGGCAGACAAGTCCAAAATGTCCGTACACAGAGAGTTGGACAAATGGCAGGGTAATGCAACATTTCCATAGATAGAGTTCTAGCTACAAGGCAGATGTGTTCAATGTGTCCATATACTGAGAGCTAGCTATATGACAGAGTAGTACAACATGTCCATATTCAGGATAGTAGCTACGTGGCAGAAGTGCCCAACGTGTCCATATACTGAGAGCCACCTACAGGGCAGACAAGTCCATTATGTCTATATATAGAGAGCTACCTACTTGGCAGATCAGTCCTACATATCCATGTACAGAGAGCTAGCTACATGGCAGAAGAGTTCAAAATGTCCATATACAGACATCTATCCACATGGCAGTGTAGTGCAACATTTCCATATACTGAGTTCTAGTCACAAGGCAGATGAATGCAACTTGTCTATATACTGAGAGTTAGCTATAAGGCATAGTAGTGCATCATTTCCATACACAGAGTTCTAGCTACATGGCAGATGTGTTCAACGTGTCCATATACTGAGAGCTAGCTATATGACAGAGTAGTCCAACATGTCCATATTCAGGGTAGTAGCTATGTGGCAGAAGTGCCCAACGTGTCCATATACTGAGAGCCACCTACAGGGCAGACAATTCCAGTATGTCCATATATAGAGAGCTACCTACTTGGCAGATTAGTCCAACATACCCATGTACAGAGAGCTCGCTACATGGCAGAAAAGTCCAAAATGTCCATATACAGAGATCTAGCCACATGGCAGTGTAGTGCAACATTTCCATGTACAGAGTTCTAGTCACAAGGCAGATGAATGCAACTTGTCTATATACAGAGAGTTAGCTATAAGGCAGAGTATTGCAACATTTCCATACACAGAGTTCTAGCTACAAGGCAAGTGAGTCCAACTTGTCTATATATAGAGAACAAACTACATGGCAGGGTAGTGCAACATTTCCATATACAGAGTTCTAGCTACATGGCAGATGTGTCCAACATGTCCATATACTAAGAGATAGCTACATGACTGAGTAGTCCAACATATCCATATTCAGGGTAGGAGCTACATGACAGATATGTCCAACGTGTCCATATACTGGGAGCCACCTACATGGCAGACAACTCTAATATGTTCACATACAGACAGCTACCTACTTGGCTGATCAGTCCCACATATCCATGTACAGAGAGCAAGCTACCTTATAGACGATTCCAAAATTTCCATATAAAGAGAGCTAGCTACAAGGCTGGGTAGAGCAACATTTCCATATATTGAGTTCTAGCTACATGGCATATGTGTTAATGGTGTTGATATACT
Source organism: Chrysochloris asiatica (assembly GCF_000296735.1). Lineage (NCBI taxonomy): Eukaryota > Metazoa > Chordata > Mammalia > Afrosoricida > Chrysochloridae > Chrysochloris > Chrysochloris asiatica. The sequence goes on from NW_006409100.1 coordinate 101,782, forward strand.
GAGAGCTACCTACATGGCAGGCAAATACCATATACTCATATACAGTGAGCTACATACTTGTCTCATGAGTCCAACATATCCTTGTACAGAGAGCTAGTTACATGGCAGACAAGTCCAAAATGTCCATATACAGAGAGCTAGCTATATGGCAGCATAGTGAAACATTTCCATTTGCAGATTTCTAGGTACAGGCAGATGAATCCAACTTGTCTATGTACAGAGAGCTACCTACGAGGCAGACTAGTGCCACATTTCCATATACAGAATTCTAGGTATATGACACATGTGTCCAACGTCTCCATACACTGAGAGTTAACTACATGGCAGAGCTCTCAAAAATGTCCATATACAGGGTACTAACTACATGGCAGATGCATCCAACATGTCCATATACTGAGAGCTATCTACATGGAAGACAAGTTCAATATGTTCAAATACAGACAGATACCTACTTGGCAGATCAGAGTAACATATACATGTACAGAGAGCTAGCTACATGGCAGACGAGTCCAAAATGTCCACACACAGAGACTTGTACACATGGCAGGGTAGTGCAGCATTTCCATATACAGATCTCAATGCAGATGAGATCAAAATGTCCATATACAGAGAGCTAGCTACTTGGCAGAGTAGTGCAACATTTCCATATACAGAGTTCTAGCAACCTAGCAGATGTGTCCAACGTGTCCATATACTGAGAGGTAGCAACATGGCTGAGTAGTCCAACATGTCCATATTGAAGGTAGGATCTACATGGCAGAAGTGCCCAACGTGTCCATATACTGAGAGCCACCTACAGGGCAGACAAGTCCAATATGTTCATATACAGAGAGCTACCTACTTGGCAGATCACTCCAACATATCCATGTACAACGAGCTAGCTACATTGCAAAGGATTCCAAAATGTACATATACAGAGAGCTAGCTTCATGGCATAGTAGTGATACATTTCCATATACAGAGTTGTAGCTGCATGGCAGATGTGTCCAATGTGTCCATATACTGAGAGCCACTGACAGGGCAGACAAGTTAAATATGTTCATATACAGAGAGCTACCTACTTGGAAGGTCAGTACAACATATCCATGTACAGAGAGCTAGCTATATGGCAGATGAGTCCAAAACGTCCATATACATAGAGTGAGCTACATAGCAGGGTAGTGCAACATTTCCATATACAGAGTTCTAGCTACAAGGCAGATGAGTCCATCTTGTTTATATAGAGAGCTGGCTATATGGCAGAGTAGAGCAATATTTCCATATACAGTGTTCTAGTTACATGGCAGATGTGTCCAATGTGTCCATATACTGAGACCTAGTTACAAGGCAAACAAGTCCAATATGTTCATATACAGAGAGTTACCTACTTAGCAGATCACTCCAACATATCCATGTACAGAGAGCTAGCTATATGGCAGTCGAGTCCAAAATGGGCAGGGTAGTGAAACTTTTCTATATATAGATTTTTAGGTACAAGGCAAATGAATGCAATTTGTCTATATACAGAGAGCTAGATACATGGCAGTGTAGAGCAACATTTCCATATACAGTGTTCTAGCTATATGACAGATGTGTCCAACGTGTCCATATACTGAGAGCAACCTACAGGGTACACAAGTCCAATATGTTCATATACAGAGAGCTACCTGCTTGGCAGATCAGTCAAACATATCCATTTACAGAGAGCTAGCTATAGGGCAGACAAGTCCAAAATGTCCATGTACAGAGAGCTAGCTACATTGCAGGGTAGTGAAACATTTCCATTTGCAAACTTCTAGGTACAAGGCAGAAGAATCCAACTTCTCTAATATACAGAGAGCTACCTATGAGGCAGAGTAGTGCAACATTTCCATATACAGAGTTCTAGTATATGACATATTTGTCGAACGTCTCCATACACTGAGAGTTAGCTACATGGCAGAACAGTACATAGTGTCCATATACAGGGTACTAACTACATGGCAGATGCATCTAACATGTCCATATACTGAGAGCTATCTACATGGAAGACAAGTCCAATATGTTCATATACATAGAGCTATCTACTTTGCAGATCAGTGTAACATATACATGTACAGAGGGCTAGCTACATGGCAGACGAGTCCAAAATGTCCACATACAGAGACTTGGCCACATGGCAGGGCAGTGCAACATTTCCATATATGTTCCATACAGAGCTCTTGCTACAATGCAGATGAGTCCAAAATGTCCATATACACAGAGCTAGCTACATGGCAGGGTAGTGCAACATTTCCATAAACAGAGTTCTAACAACCTGGCAGATGTGTCCAATGTGTCCATATAGTGAGACATGGCCACATGGCATGGCATTGCAACATTTTCATATACAGCGTACTAGCTACAAGGCAGATGAGTCCAAAATGTCCATATACAAAGAGCTAGCTACATGGCAGAGTAGTGAAAATTTCCATATACAGAGTTCTAGCTACCTGACAGATGTGTCCAACGTGTCCATATGCTGAGAGGTAGCAACATGGCTGAGTAGTCCAACATGTCCATATTCAGGGTAGTAGCTACAATGACAGATGTGTCCAATGGTGTCCATATACTGAGAGACACCTACAGGGCAGACATTGGAAAAGATTCCAAAATGTTCATATACAGAGAGCTAGCTTCATGGCAGTGTAGTGCAACATTTCCATATACTGAGATGTGTCCCATGTGTCCATATTCTGAGACTTAGCTACATGGCAGATGTGTCCCATGTGTCCATATTCTGAGACTTAGCTACAGGGCAAACAAGTCCAATATGTTCATATACAGAGAGTTACCTACGTAGCAGATCACTCCAACATAGACATGTACAGAGAGTTAGCTATAAGCAGACGAGTCTAAAATGTCCATATACAGAGAGTTAGCTACATTGCAGGGTAGTGAAACTTTTCTATATAGAGAGTTTTAGGTACAAGGCAGATGAATGCAACTTGTCTATATACAGAGAGCTAGATACATGGCAGTGTAGAGCCACATTTCCATATACAGAGTTCCAGCTATATGACAGATGTGTCCAACGTGTCCATATATTGAGAGCAACCTACAGGGCACACAAGTCCAATATGTTCATATACAGAGAGCTACCTACTTGGCAGATCAGTCAAACATATCCATGTAAAGAGAGCTAGCTATATGGCAGACGAGTCCAAAATGTCCATGTACACAGAGCTAGCTACATGGCAGGGTAGTGAAACATTTCCATTTGCAGAGTTCTAGGTACAAGGCATATGAACCCAACTTGTCTATATACAGAGAGCTACCTATGAGGCAGAGTAGTGCAATATTTCCATATACGGAGTTCTAGGTATATGACACATGTGTCCAACATCTCCATACACTGAGAGTTAGCTACATGGCAGAGCAGTCCAAAGTGACCATATACAGGATACTAACTACATGGCAGATGCATCCAAAATGCCCATATACTGAGAGCTATCTACATGGAAGACAAGTCCAATATGCTTATATACAGAGACATACCTACTTGGCACATCAGTGTAACATATACATGTACCAGAGAGCTAGCTACATGGCAGACGAGTTCAAAATGCCCACATAGAGAGAATTGACCACATGGCAGGTTAGTGCAAAATTACCATATACAATGCAGATGAGTCCAAAATGTTCATATACACAGAGCTAGCTATATGGCAGAGTAGTGCAACATTTCCATATACAGAGTTCTAGCCACCTGGCAGATGTGTCCAATGTGTCCATATACTGAGACATGGCCACATGGCAGAGTAGTGCAACATTTCCATATACAGAGTTCTAGCTACCTAGCAGATGTGTCCAACGTGTCCATATGCTGAGAGGTAGCAACATGGCTGAGTAGTCCAACATGTCCATATTCAAGGTAGTAGCTACAATGACAGATGTGTCCAACGTGTCCATATACTGAGAGACACCTACAGGGCAGACAAGTCCAATATGTTCATATACAGTGAGCTATCTACTTGGCAGATCAGTCCAATATATCCATGTACAGAGAGCTAGCTACATTGGAAAAGATCCCAAAATATTCACATACAGAGAGCTAGCTTCATGGCAGTGTAGTGCAACATTTCCATATACTGTGTTCTAGCTACATGCAGATGTGTCAAAGGTGTTCAAATGCTGAGAGCTACCTACATGCAGACAAGTCCCATATATTCATATACAGAGAGCTACATATTTGTCAGATCAGTCCAACATATCCATGTACAGCGAGCAAGCTGTATGCCTGAGTATTCCAACATGTCCATATACAGAGAGTTGGCCACATGGCAAGGTATTGCAACATTTCCATATACAGAGTTCTAGCTACAAGGCAGATGAGTCCATCTTGTCTATATACAGAGAGCAAGCTATATTGCAGAGTAGTGCAACATTTCCATATACAGAGTTTTAGCTACCTGGCAGCTGTGTCCAACATGTCCATATACTAAGAGTTAGCTACAAGGCAGAGTAGTCCAACTTGTCCATATTCAGGGTAGTAGCTACACGGTAGAAGTGCATAACATGTCCATATACTGAGAGCCACCTACAGGGCAGAGAAGTCCAATATGTTCATATACAGGGAGCTACCTACTTGACAGATCAGTCCAACATATCCATGTACAGATATAAGGCCACACGGAAGACAAGTCCAAAGTGTCCATATACAGAGAGCTAGGCGCATGACAGAGTAGTACAACATTTCCAAATACAGAGTTCCAGCAACATGGCACATATGTGTGCAAGGTGTCCATATACTGAGAGATAGATACATGGCAGAGCATTACAACATGTCCATCATGTCCTTATACTGAATACTAGCTAGAGGGCAGAGTAGTACAACATGTCAATATACAGGGTAGTAGCTACATTGCAGAGGAGTCCAACATGTTCATATACTGAGAGCTAGCTACATGGCAGACAAGACTAATATGTTCATATAAAGAGAGATACATACTTGTCAGATCGGTCCAACATACCCATGTACAGAGAGCTAGCTACATGGCAGACGAGTCCAACATGTCTATTTACAGAGAGCCAGCTACATGGCAGAATAGTGCAACATTTCAATATACAGAGTTGTAGCTACATGGCAGATGTGTCCAATATGTCCATATACTGAAAGCCACCAACAGGGCAGACAAGTTAAATATATTCATATACAGAGAGCTACCTACTTGGCAGATCAGTACAACATATCCATGTACAGAGAGCAAGCTATAAGGCAGATGAGTCCAAAACGTCCATATACAGAGAGCTAGCTACATGGAAGTGTAGAACAACATTTCCATATACAGTATTATAGTTACATGGCAGATGTGTCCAATCTACTGAGAGCTAGCTACAGGGCAAACAAATCCAATATGTTCACATACAAAGAGTTACCTACTTGGCAGATCAGTCCAACATATCCATGTACAGAGAGCTAGCTATATGGCAGACGAGTCCAAAATGTCCATATACAGAGAGCTAGCTACATGGCAGGGTAGGGAAATTTTTCTATATACAGAGTTTTAGGTACAAGGCAGATGAATGCAACTTGTCTATATATAGAGAGCTAGGTACAAGGCATAGTAGTGCCACATTTCCATATACAGAGTTCTAGCTACAAGGCAGATGACTCCAACTTGTCTATATACAGAGAACAAACTGCAATGCAAGGTAGTGCAACATTTCCACATACAGAGTTCTAGCTACATGGCAGATGTGTCTAATATGTTCATATACAGAGAGTTACCTACTTGGCAGATCAGTCCAACATATCCATGTACAGAGAGCTAGCTATATGGTAGACGAGTCCAAAATGTTCATACACAGAGAGCTAGTCACATGGCAGGGTAGTACAACATTTCCATATACAGAGTTCTAGCTACATGGCAAGTGTTTCTAACGTGTCCATATACTTAGAGATAGATACATGGCAGAACATTACAACATGTCCATATACAGGGCACTAGCTACTTCACAGAGAAGAACAACATGTCACTATACTGAGTACTAACTACATGGCAGAGTAGTACAACATGTCTACATACAGGGTAGTAGCTATATTACAGAGGAGTCCAACATGTCCATATACTGAGAGCTAGCTACATGGCAGAGTCGTCCAATATGTCCATATTCATGGTACTAACTACATGGCAGACGTGTCCAACTTGTCCATATACTGAGAGCCACCTACATGGAAGACATGTCCAATATGGTCATATACAGAGAGCTACCTACTTGGCAGATCAGTCTAACATATCCATGTACAGAGCGTTAGCTACATTGCACACGATTCCAAAATTTCCATACACAGAGAGTTAGCTACATGGCACGGTAGTGAAACACTTCCATATACTGAATTCTAGCTACATGGCAGACGTGTCAACGGTGTTCCTAAACTGAGAGGTACCTATATTTTGGACAAGTCCCATATATTCATACACAGAGAGCTACATACTTGTCTGATCAATCTAACATATCCATGTACAGAGAGGTAGCTACATGGCAGATGAGACCAAAATGTCCATACACAGAGAGTTGGACAAATGGCAGAGTAGTGCAACATTTCCATATACAGAGTTCTAGCTACAAGGCAGATGAATCCTACTTATCTATATACAGAGAGCTAGCAACGAGGCAAAGTAGTGCAACATTTCCATATACAGAGTTCTAGCTACATGGCAGATGTGTCCAACGTGTCCATATATTGAGAGATAGATACATGGCAGAGCATTTCAACATGTCCATATACATGGTACTAGCTACATCACAGAGGAGCACAACATGTCCATATACTGAGTACTAGCTACATGGCAAAGTAGTACAAATGTCCATATACAGGGTAGGAGTTACATCGCAGAGGAGTCCAACATGTCCATATTCTAAGAGCTAGCTACATGACAGACAAGTCAAATATGTTCATATAAAGAGAGCTACATACTTGTCAGATCAGTCCAACATATCCATGCACAGAGAGCTAGCCACATGTCAGAGTAGTACAACATTTCCATATACAGAGTTCTAGCTACATGACAAGTGTTTCCAACGTGTCCATATACTGAGAGATAGATACATGGCAGATCATTACAACATGTCCATATACAGGGTACTAGCTACATGGCAGAGAAGTCCAACATGTCCATATACTGAGAGCTAGCTACATGGCAGAGTTGTCCAATATGTCCATATTCAGGGTACTACCTACATGGCAGATGTGTCCAATTTGTCCATATACTGAGTGCCACCCACATGGCAGACATGTCCAATATGGTCATATACAGAGAGCTACCTACTTGGCAGATCAGTCCAACATATCCATGTACAGAACTTTAGCTACATTGCACAGGATTCCAAAATGTCCATATACAGAGAGTTAGCTACATGGCAGGATAGTGCAACATTTCCATATACTGGATTCTAGTTACATGGCAGATGTGTCAACGGTGTTCCTAAACTGGGAGGTACCTATATGGTAGACAAGTCCCATATATTCATATACAGAGAGCTACATACTTGTCTGGTCAGTCTAACATATCCATGTACAGAGAGCTAGCTACATGACAGATGAGTCGAAAATGTCCATACACAAAGAGTTGGCCACATGGCAGGGTAGTGCAACATTTCCATATACAGAGTTCTAGCTACAAGGCAGATG
>NW_006409100.1:111876-112435 GCF_000296735.1 Chrysochloris asiatica
AGCCACCGACAGGTCAGACAAGTTAAATATGTTCATATACAGAGAGCTGCCTACTTGGCAGATCATTACAATATATCCATGTACAGAGAGCTAGCTATAAGAGATTAGTTCAAAACGTCCATATACATAAGAGAAACCTGCATGGCAGTGTAGTGCAAACGTTTCATATACAGAGTTCTATCTACAAGGCAGATGAGTCCAACGTGTCTATATACAGAGAACTAGCTACATGGCAGTGTAGAGCATCATTTCCATATACAGCATTCTAGTTTCATGACAAATGTGTCCATATTCTGAGAGCTAGCTCCAGGGCAAACAAGTCCAATATGTTCATATACAGAGTGTTACTTATTTGGCAGATCAGTCCAACATACCCATATACAGAGAGCTAGCTATATGGCAGACGGGTCCAAAATGACCATATACAGAGAGCTATCCACATGGCAGAGTAGTACAACATTCCCATATACAGAGTTCAAGCTACATGACAAATGTGTCCAATGTGTCCATATACTGAGAGATAGATACATGGCAGAACATTACAACATGTCCAGATGCA
>NW_006409100.1:142883-144055 GCF_000296735.1 Chrysochloris asiatica
GATAAAAAATAATAATCATAATAATCATAATAATAAAAATAAAGGGGAGACCCAACTGGGGTTCCCCAGTGGGTGTTCATGGCAGGAGTGGACCTGCCTGCCCACGTGCCCTGCGGTTCAGGTGAGTGTGAGGTGAGCTGTTTGCTGGCACACGCCCGGCAGGGCTGAGGAACGCTGCTCGGTTCAGTGGGAGGTGCGTCGCTAGCTTTCGTGTGTCTGGCGGGCCTGTGGGACGCGGCTCGGGCAGGAGGGGAGCTGTTCGTCTGTGTGTGCACGTGCCCGGCGGGCCCTGGGAACACGGTTGGACTGTGCTGGGGTGGGGGGTCCGCTGGCCAGTGGGCGTGGGTCAACTGGGCAGGGCAGAAGTGGCTCAGGCAGGCACAGTCCGTGCCTGATGACATCAGACAGTCACCGCTTCTCTTTTCCTGCAGGCTTTTTTTTTTTCCCTTTAAACTAACTTCTCTCTGTCCACTGTATGCACAGAAATCCCACCTTGGGGTAGGTGTCACCAGTGCCTCTACCTGCTGAGTCTCCCCGCTACTGGAGGCTCTGCATGAGCTGGTTCCCACCCCCCCCCTCAAGCCCAAAGGAGCTGGGGCTGCCGCGGTAGAAGTTTAAAAAGCCTGTAATTCCTCGCACAGTGATTTCTCAAAGAAGCAGGTCTATGTCTCTGGTGCACTAAGACTCACGCTGGCTGTGAGATTGTGGGTTCCTACCTGGGAGGTTTAACTCCCGAGTTGCCCACCCCTGATCCCGGAGCCCCCACTCACCCGCACCGCCTGGCCGCCCTGGCAAACCTCACCTATTATTATTTATAGATTCATTAATCACAACGTGTACCTAGGCATTATTTGCTATGGTAACTGACAACACAATTGTTTTTCATGATTGATTAAACAAGAAATACAAGAAGCATAAAAAAGTTTTGTAGCCGAGAAGAAACAGAACAACTTCCTTATACCAAAAACTTCTCCATACAAAACATCTAGTTAAATTTCTGCTTATGATCTAATACTATTCCCTTAGCCCTCAATTGTATTTTTGCTAATTTTCTAAAGGTCTTAATGCCCCTGACCAAAACTACACAGAATTTTGAATGTAATCTTGAACTTGAGCGGACAAAAACTTTAGCTGGTTTTTCCTAGTGGTGAAACTTATTGTTAGTGTGAGAA
>NW_006409100.1:144945-147222 GCF_000296735.1 Chrysochloris asiatica
GAGGTGTTACACATATCCACTTGTAATTATGATGACATGCAGTAGTCATCCTAGTTTTAATATTTTCTATGTGTGTTCCCATGTAGAGAACAGCTTCTTCTAGAATATGAATCCTATTTACTAATCCTTTATCTATATGTTCTTGAGCAGCTAATGCCAAAGAAATATTTTTTGTTAAATTATTCACATGATTAGCTGTATGAACTTATTGAACTAAAGCTATGGCTGATGCTGTGATAGAACCCAATATAGATATGAAGGCTACTATTCCTAATATTGAAGCAGCTACATATTGCTTGAAGCAACTTAACGAAGAGGATACAGTTTTTAAAGTATATAAAGCAGGATTAGTATACCATGGTTCTGACAGATTTACAGGTAACATGACAAAAGGTGGATGTCTTACAATGATAAAAATATTAGGGGTATTGAAACATTAACACAATTAGTAACATAACAATGTTGCAATAAATGTTGTACACAGAGTCAATATGGGCTATAGTTAAATTATCAGGGTGATTAGGGTACAAAATATCAAACTGTGTAACAGCATAAGCTGTAACTAAGTAGGATTTAGGGTTAATTTACTAAACTGCTTCAAATAAATAATGTTCAAAGTAGCAAAAAGTCTGTATAAATAATTTTGAATTATTAAGGAAGAGGAAGGGGGTAACAACAAAACGTGGCATAATCCAACTACGCATAAACCAACTTCTAATTCTGACTGAGTTAGATTATAATTTGTATAATTAAAACTATAATATGAAACAGACCACTTATGAATTAAACTAGTAGAGTTAGAGGGAGAGTAGATAACACCTTTTTAACAAAGCTATTAGAAAATCATTTAGGGAATTCAGTATAAGGACTTCTGATTGACTTCCTAGCAATTGAGAATTATTTGCAAAAATAAGAACACTTGTTGAATCCCATTCCCAATAACTGACAAACAAAATTTACAAGCATAGCAACAAAGAGAGTCTTTGGAGTTGTCTCAGCTTTCTAAGAGTTAACAGTTCTCATAGTGTACTCCATTAATCACTTCAATAGTCCTCAGGCGGAAAAAGCCTGCTTGATTTTACAGAGACAGACGTTGGAGGGGAGAAATCAAAAGTTCAGCTTCTGGAGCTTGTGGGTGCTTGTTGGAGACACGCCTTCAGATGGGTCTTCAGTGGACACTTCTATGCTCCGGGGAGGGAGGAGCGGCTCTCTTCTCGCTATAGGGTCGAATTAGTTGGTTTGGAATTCATATGGGGTGGTTTGTGTCCTGTAAAAAGACTCTATCTTCTCCCCTTGGCTAGTAAGTAACTCATATAGACTATAAGAATTAGAAAGCAGATAAAGGGAGGTTTGTTACCAGAAGATTAATGGCAAAAATAACAGCAATCAACTTCTGTCTTCTGTGCCAAAGTTTCCACGGTTTGCTGCACATGAGAAATTTTTCTAATAAGAGTTAAGCTTGGCGGTTAGCCAAAACTGCATGAACAGGTTCAGGGAGAGATTCAATGAGAAACTGCAAAGAGAAAACTACAGAATGTTTATTAATAAATTGAAGTAAGGGGTTACTGGGAAGGTGGGATAGAGTTTGTCCCGAAAAATTTCCAAGGCAATTTGCCAATCTGTATTGTTCTGCAAAAAAGGTGGTTATTTAGTTTGGGGTAGAATGACTGATGATTTTAGAGAAATCTTTTTCAAATAACTCTTGGCTATTTTTTTTTTCAGATGTCAAAAGCCAGCTCCGACACTCTTATTTGGGGGTCTTAGAGGGAGGTATGACGTCGGCGAAGAATGAAGCTCACAGAATCAATGGATCCTGTTAAATGATGAATCTTCTCCTCTCACATTTTATTTCTCCTCTCATACTTTACATTTTATTTCTCCTGGCTTTCCCCCCTCCCCCCTTTCATTATTAAAGTTGCAATTCATTCAAGGAGGTCTTTCATGAAAGAGAAAGTCCCAATAAGTCCGATGGAATTTGTCAGCTTTCTTTTTTAACTCAGCCTGATCTTTTGGGCTTAAGAAATTAGGAGCACTTTCACTTTCAAAATTGTCACTGTTCTTTTGTTTATTAGCATAAAAATGCTCAATTTAGATGTTAACAGAGGTATTCTTGCTGTAAGGGGTGCAGATGAACATTCAGTATCTGATTTAGTATCTAATGTCTGCCTAAAAATATTCCATAGTGAGAACGCTGTTACCGGCATATTTGCTGCCCCATTGTTAGCATAGCAAGATTTTAACTCTTTCCCCACAGTATCCCATGTTTCTAAATCCAAG
>NW_006409100.1:148873-155606 GCF_000296735.1 Chrysochloris asiatica
AATTAAAAAAGAAACTACAAAGCCAGCAAGGCTCCACTCCCACACGAAATTTCCCCATGAGGCTTTGCCAAATCAACGAGGCACCCATTGTTGCTTTGCAATCCAATGGGCTTTCTTCATGCATAGGGTCTCCCACTGCTCTGCGTTGTTGCAATGTATTTGTGATCAGAGCCATCATGGCCCCTGCCATTTCGTCCCTTTTACAAATTTCTAGCTACAAGGCAGATGAGTCCAACTTGTCTATATATAGAGATCAAACTACATGACAGGGTACTGCAACATTTCCATATAGAGACTTCTAGCTACATGGCAGATGTATCCAATGTGTCCATATACTGAGAGCTAGCTACATGGCTGAATAGTGAAACATTTCCATGAATAGAGTTCTAGATACAAGGCAGATTAATGCAACTTGTCTATATACAGAGTTCTAGCTACACGGCAGAGTATTGCTACATTTCCATATACAGAATTCTAGGTACATGGCAGATGTATCAAATGTCTCCATACACTGAGAGCTATCTACATGGCAGAGCAGACCAAAAAGTCCATATACAGGGTACTAACTACATGAAAGATGAATCCAACATGTCCATATACTTTGAGCTAGCTACATGGCAGTCAAGTCCAATATGTTCATAAACAGAGAGCTACCTACTTGGCAGAAGAGTTTAACATATCCATGTACAGAGAGCTAATTACATGGCAAACGTGTCCAAAATGTCCCTATACAGAGAGCAATCTACATGGCAGTGTAGTGCAACATTTCCATATACAGAGTTCTAGCTACAAGCAGATGAGGCCAACTTGTCTATATACAGAAAGCAAGCTACATGGCAGAGCAGTGCAGCATTTCCATATACAGAATTCTAGCTACATGGCAGATGTGTCCATCATGTCCATATACTGAAAGCAAGCTACATGGCAGACGAGTCCACTATGTTCATATAAAGAGAGCTACATACTTGTCAGAGCAGTCCAACATATTCTTTACAGAGAGCTAGCCACATGGCAGGGTAGTGTAATATTTCCATATACAGAGTTATAGCTACAAGGCAGATGAGTCCAACATTTCTATATAAAGAAAGCTAGCTACATGGCAGAGTACTGCAAAATTTCCACATACACAGTTCTAGCTACATGGCATATGAGTCCAGCATGTGTATATTTAGAGGACTAGTAGCTACAAGATAGATGAGTCCAATGTGTCTATTTACAGAGAGCTAGGTACATGGCAGGGTAGTACAACATTTCCATATAAAGAGTTCTAGCTACAAGGCAGATGAGTCCACCTTTTCTATATAGAGAGAGCTAGCTACATGACAGAATAGTGAAACATTTCCATATACAGAGTTCTAGCTACATGGCAGATGTGTCCAACATGTCCATATACTGAGAGCAAGCTACATGGCAGAGTAGTCCAACATGTCCATATACAGGGTACTAGCTCCATTGCAGAGGAGTCCAATATGTCCATTTACTGAGAGATATTTACATGGAAGACGAATCCAATTTGTTCATGTACGGAGAGCTACCTACTTTCCAGATCAGTGCAACATATCCATGTACAGAGAGCTAGCTACATGGCATATGAGTCCAAAATGTCCATATATAGAAAGCTAGCTACATGGCACAGTAGTCCAACATGTCAATATACAGAGTTCTAGACATGGCAGATGAGTCCAAAGTGTTCATATACTGAGAGCTAGCTACATGGCACACAAGTCCAATGTGTTGTTATACAGAGACCTAGCTACATGGCAGATCACTCCAATAAATCCATGTATAGAAAGTCATGTCAGAAGTCTCCAAAATGACCAAATAGAGAGAGCTAGCTACATGGCAGACTAGTGAATCATTTCCAAATACAGAGTTCTAGCTACTTGGCAGATCAATCCAACATAACCATGTACAGAGAGCTAGCTCAATGACAGACGAATCCAAAATGTCATTATACAGAGAGCTAGCTACATGGCAGGGTAGTGCAAAATTTCCATATACAGAGTTCTAGCTACATGGCAGATGTGTCCATCATGTCCATATACTCAGAGCAAGCTACATGGCAGACGAGTCCACTATGTTCATATGCAGAGAGCTACATACTTGTCAGATCAGTCCAACATATCCATTTACAGAGAGCTAGCTACATGGAGGACGAGTCCAAAATTCCATTTTCAGAGAGCTAGCCACATGGCATGATAGTGTAACATTTCCATATACAGACTTCTAGCTACAAGGCACATGACTCCAACTTTGCTATATACAGAGAGCTAGCTACGTGGCAGATTAGTGCAACATTTCCACATACAGAGTTCTAGCTACATGGCAGATGAGTCCAGCATGTGTATATTAAGAAGGCTAGCTACAAGACAGATTAGTCCAACATGTCTATTTACAGAGAGCTAGGTACATGGCAGGGTAGTCCAACATTTCCATATAAAGAGTCCTAGCTACAAGGCAGATGAGTCCACCTTGTCTATATACAGTGAGCTAGCTACGTGGCAGAGTAGTAAATCATTTCCATATACAGAGATCTAGCTACAAGGCAGATGAGTCCAACTTGTCTATGTACATAGAGCTAGCTACATAGCAGAGTAGTGTTATATTTCCATATACAGAGTTCAAGCTACATAGCAGATGTGTCCAACGTGTCCATATACTGAGAGCAAGCTATATGGCAGTGTAGTCCAACATGTCCATATACAGGGTACTAGCTACATTGCAGAGGAGTCCAACATGTCCATTTACTGAGAGATATCTACATGGCAGACTAATCCAATATGTTCATATACAGAGAGCTACCTACTTTCCAGATCAGTGCAACATATCCATGTACAGAGAACTAGCTACATGGCATATGAGTCCAAAATGTCCATATATAGAAAGCTAGCTACATGGCACAGTAGTCCAACATGTCCATATACAGAGTTCCAGACATGGCAGAAGAGTCCAAAGTGTTCATATACTGAGAGCTAGCTACATGGCAGACAAGTCCAATATGTTCATTTACAGAGAGCTAGCTACATGGCAGATCAGTCCAACAAATCCATGTATAGAGAGTTAGCTACATGTCAGATGACTCCAAAATTACCAAATAGAGAGATCTAGCTACATGGCAGACTAGTGAATCATTTACAAATACAGAGTTCTAGCTACTTGGAAGATCAGTCCGACATAACCATGTACAGAGAGCTAGCTCAATGACAGCCAAATCCAAAATGTCCATATACAGAGAGCTAGCCTCATGTCAGGGTAGTGCAACATTTCCATATACAGATATCTAGCTACAAAGCAGATGAGTCCAACTTGTCTATATACAGAGAGCTAGCTATATGGCAGAGTAGTGCAACATTTCCATATACAGAGTTCTAGCGACATGGCAGATGTGTCCAATGTATTCATACTGAGAGCTAGCTACATGGCAGACAACTCCAATATGTTCATATATTCAGAGCTACCTACTTGTCAGATCAGTCCAACATATCCATGTACAGAGTTACCTACATGGCAGACAAGTCCAAAATGTCCATATACAGAGAGCTAGCTGCATGGTAGGACAGTGCAACATTTCCATATACAGAGAGCTACCTACTTGAAAGATCAGTCCAAAATATCCATGTACAGAGAGCTAGCATCATGGCAGTCGAGTCCAAAATGTCCATATACAGAGAGATAGCCACAAGGCAGAGCAGTGCAGCATTTCCTTATACAGAGTTCTAGCTACATGGCATATGTGTCCAACTTGTACATATACTGAGAGCCACCTACCGCAGACAAGTCGACTATATTCATATACAGAGAGCTACCAACTTGGAAGACATGTCCATTATATTCATAGACAGAGAGCTACCTACTTGTCAGATCAGTCCAACATATCCGTGTACAGAGAGGCTTCTTCATGGAAGATGACTCCAAAATATCCATATACAGAGAGCTAGCTACATGGCAGGGTAGTGCAAAATTTCCATGTATAGAGTTCAAGCTACAAGGCAGATGAGCCCAACTTGTCTATAGACAGAGAGCTAGCTACATGGCAGACAACTCCAATATGTTCATATTCACAGAGCTACCTACTTGGCAGATCAGCCCAACATATCAATGTACAGAGAGCTAGCTACATGGTAGATGAGTCCAAAATGTCCATATACAGAAAGCTAGCTACATGGAAGGATAGTGCAACATTTCCATATACAAAATACTCGCAACATGGCAGACGAGTCCAACATGTCCATGTACTGAGAGTTGGCTACATGGTAGATGAGTCCAGCATGTGTATATTTAGAGGGCTAGCTGCAAGGAAAATGAGTCCAACATGTCTATATACAGAGAGCTTAGAACATAGCAGGGTAGTGCAATATTTACATATACAGAGAACTATCTACAAGGAAGATGAGTCCAACTTGTCTATATACAGAGAGATAGCTGCATGGCAGGGTAGTGCAACATTTACATATACAGAGTTCTAGCTACATGGTAGATGTGTCCAACATGTCCATATACTGACTGATAGCTACATGGCAGACAAGTCCGATATGTTCATATATAGAGAGCTACCTACTTGACAGATCAGTCCAAAATATCCATGTACAGAGAGCTAGCATCATGGCAGTTGAGTCCAACATGTCCATATACAGAGAGATAACTACATGGCAGAGCAGTGCAGCATTTCCTTATACAGAGTTCTAGCTACATGGCAGATGTGTCCAACTTGTCCATATATTGAGAGCCAACTATATGGCAGACAAGTCGGCTATATTCATATACAGAGAGCTACCTACTTGGAAGACATGTCCATTATGTTCATAAACAGAAAGCTACCTACTTGGCACATTAGTCCAACATATCCATGTACAGGGAGCCTTCTTCATGGAAGACAACTCCAAAATGTCCATATACAGAGATCTAGCTACATGGCAGGGTAGAGCAACATTTCCATGTACAGAGTCCAAGCTACAAGGCAGATGAGTCCAACTTGTCTATAGACAGAGAGATAGCTACATGGCAGAGTAGTGCAAAATTTCCATATACAGAGTTCTAGCTACATGACAGATGGGTCCATCATGTCCATATACTGACAGCTAGCTACATGGCAGTGTAGTCCAACATGTCCATATACAGGGTACTAGCTAAATTGCAGAGGAGTCCAACATGACCATTTACTGAGAGATATCTACATGACAAACTTATCCAATGTGTTCATATACCGAGAGCTACCTACTTTCCATATCAGTTCAACATATCCATGTACAGAGAGCTAGTTACATGGCAGATGAGTCCAAAATGTCCATATTCATATAGGGTACTAGCTACATGGCAGAGTAGTTAAACATGTCCATATACTGGGAGCTAGCTACATGGAAGACAAGTCCTATATGTTCATATACAGAGAGCTACCTACTTGGCATATCAGTCCAACATATCCATGTGCAGAGAGCAAGCTACATGGCAGACGAGTCCAAAATGTCCATATACAGAGAGCAAGCTACATGGCAGGGTAGTGCAACATTTCCAAATACAGAGTTCTAGCTACAAGGCAAATGAGTCTAAATTGTCTGTAGACAGTAAGCAAGCGACATGTCCGAGTAGTGCAACATTTCCATATTCAGAGTTCTACCTACATGTTAGAGGGGTCCAACGTGTTCATATACTGAGAGCTAGCTAAATGGCAGAGTAGTACAACATATCCATATAGAGGGAACTGGCTACATGGCAGATGAGTCCAACATATCCATATACTGAGAGCTAGCTACATATCAGACAAGTCCAACATGTTCATATACGGAGAGCTACCTACTTGGCAGATCAGTCCAACATATACATGTACAGAGAGGTAACTACATGGCAGAGTAGGGCTACATTTCAATATAGAGAGTTCTAGCTACAAGGCAGATGTGTCCAACTTCTTTATACAGATAACCAGCTACATGGCAGAGTAGTGCATCATTTCCATATACAGATTTCTAGCTAAATGGCAGATGATTCCTACATGTCCATATACTGAGAGCTATATAAATAGAAGACATTTCCAATATGTTCATATACAGAGTGCTAGCTAAGTGGCAGCATAGTGCAACATTTCCATATAAAGAATTCTAGCTAAATGGTAGATGTTTCCAACATGTCAGTATAAAGGGAGCTAGCTACATGGCAGAGTAGTGCATCCTTTCCATATACAGAATTCAAGCTACATGGCAGATGAGTCCAAAGTGTTCATATACTGAGACCTAGCTGCATGGCAATGTATTGAAACATTTCCATATACAGAATTCTAACTACAAGCAGATGAATCCACCTTTTCTATATACAGAGAGCTAGCTTCATGGCAGAGTAGTGCATCATTTCCATATACAAAGTTGAAGCTACATGGCAGAGTAGTGCATCATTTGCATATAGAGAGTAGAAGCTACCTGGCTAATGAGTCCAACAGGTACATATACTGAGAGTGATCAAGATGGAAGACAAATCCAATATGTACATATACAGAGAGCTACCTACATTGCAGATTAGTCCAACATATCCATGTACAGAGAGCTATCCATATTGCAGAGTCGTGCAACATATGCAAGTAGAGAGAGCCAGCTACATGGCAGACAACTGTAATATGTTCATATACAGAGAGCTACCTACTTAGCAGATCGGTCCATGTACAGAGAGCTAGGTAAATGGCAGAGTAGTGCAACATTTCCATATACAGAGTTCTAGCTACATGGCAGATGTGTCCAACAGGTCCAAA
>NW_006409100.1:155706-167025 GCF_000296735.1 Chrysochloris asiatica
AAATGGCAGAGTAGTGCAACATTTCCATATACAGAGTTCTAGCTACATGGCAGATGTGTCCAACATGTCCAAATACTGAGAGCTAGAAACATGGCAGGCAAGTAAAATATGTTCCTATACATAGATCAAGCTACATGGCAGGGTAGTGCAACATGTCCATATACAGAGTTCAAGCTACATGCACATGTGCTCAATGTGTCCATATACTGAGAGCTACCTTCATGGCAGATCAGTCCAAAATATCCATGCACAGAGAGCTAGCTACATGTAAGACGAGTCCAAAATATCCATACACAGAGAGCTAGCTACATGGCAGAGTACTGCATCATTTCCACTTACAGAGTTCAAGCTACTTGGCAGATGAGTCGAAATTGTTCATATACTGAGAGCTAGATGCATGGCTGTGTAGTTCATCATGTCCACATAAACCGTGCTAGCTACATGGCAGATGTGTCCATCATGTCCATATACTGAGAGCTACATACATGGCAAATCAGTCCAAAATATACATGCACAGAGAGCTAGGTACATGGCAGACAAGTCCAATATGTTCATATACAGAGAGCTATCTACATGGAATTGTAGTGCAACATTTCCATATACAGAGTTCTAGTTACAAGGCAGATGTGTCCAACATGTCCATATACTGAGAGCTAGCTACTTGGCAGAGTAGTTCAACTTGTCCGTATTCAGGGTACCAGCTACATGGCAGATGAGCCCAATAAGCCCATATACTGAGAACACTCTACATGGAAGATTAGTCCAACATGTGCATATACAGGTTAATGGATACATGGCACGTAAGTCCAACATGTCCATGAACTGAGAGCTAGCTACATGGCAGACAAGTCCAATATGTTCATATACAGAGAGCTAACAACTAGGCAGATCAGTCCAACATATCAATGTACAGAGAGCTAGTTACATGGCAGACTAGTCCAAAATGTCCATATATAGAGAGCTAGCTAAATGGCATGGAAGTGCAACATTGCCATATACAGAGTTCTAGGTACAAAGGAGATAAGTCAAACTTGTCTATATACAGAGAGCAACCTACATGTCAGGGTAGTGCAACATTTCCATATAAAGAGTTCTAACTACAAGGAAGATGAGTCCAACTTGTCTATATACATAGAGTTAGCTACATGGCAGATGTGTCCAACATGTCCATATTCTGAGAGATAGCCACATGGCAGACAAGTCTGATATGCTCATATATAGAGAACAATCTACTTGACATATCAGTCCAAAATATCCATGTATAGAGAGCTAGCGTCATGGCAGTCGAGTCCAAAATATCTATATACAGAGAGCTAGCTACATGGCAGGGTAGTCCAACATTTCCTTATACAGACTCCAACCTACAGGGCAGATGAGTCCAACATGTCTATACACAGAAAGCTAGCTACATGACAGGGTAGTAGAACATTTCCAGATAAAGAGTTCTAGCTACATGACAGATGACTCCAACATGTCCATATACTGAGGGGTAGCTGCATGCCAGACATGTCCAATATGTTCATATACAGAGAGCTAGCTACATGGTAGGGTAGTGCAACATTTCCATATACAGAGTTCTAGCTACATGGCAGATGTGTCCAACATGTCCATATACTGAAAGCTAGCTTCATGGCAGAGTAGTGCAACTTGTCCATATACAGGGTACTAGCTACATGGCAGATTAGTCCAAGATGTTTATATACTGACAGCTAGCTACATGTCAGACTAGTCCAATATATTCATATACAGAGATCTACCTACTTGGCAGTAAAATGAAATATATCCATGTACAGAGAACTAGCTACATGGCAGATGAATCCAAAATGTCCATATTCAGAGAGCTAGCTCCATGACAGAGTAGTCCAACATGTCCATATACAGGGTACTAGCTACATGGCTATTGAGTCCAACATGTCCATATACTGAGAGCTAGCTACATGGCATACAACTCCTATATGTTCATATACAGGGAGCTACCTACTTGGAATATCAGTCCAATATATCCATGTGCAGAGAGCTAGCTACATGGCAGACGAGTCTAAAATGTCCATATACAGAGAGCTAGCTACAAGGCAAATGAGTCCAACTTGTTTGTATACAGAGAGCAAGCTACATGGCCAAGTAGTGCAACATTTCCTTATTCAGAGTTCTAGCTACATGGCAGATATGTCCAAAATGTTCATATACTGACAGCTAGCTCCGTGGCAGAGTAGTCCGTCATATCCTTATACAGGTTACTCACTACATGGCAAATGAGTCCTTCATGTCCATATACTGAGAGCTAGCTACAAGTCAGCAGAGTCCAAAATGTTCATATACAGGGAGCTAGCTACATGGCAGAGTACTACAACATTTCCTTATGCAGAGTTCAAGCTACATGGCAGATGAGTCCAAAATGTTCATATTCTGAGAGCTAGCTACATGGAAGGGTACTGAAACATTTCCATATACAGAGTTCTAGCCACAAGGCAGATGAGTCCAACTAGTCTATATACAGAGAGCTAGCTACATGCCAGAGTAGTGCATCATTCCCATATACAGAGTTCAAGCTACATGGCAGATGAGTCCAAAGTGCTCATATACCGAGAGCTAGCTATATGGCAAAGTAGTCCAACATGTCCATATAAAGAGTACTAGCTACATGGCAGATGTGTCCATCATGTCCATATACTGAGAGCTACATATATGACATATCAGTCCCAAATATCCATTCACAGAGAACTAGTTACATGGCAGACAGGTCCAAAAT
Source organism: Chrysochloris asiatica (assembly GCF_000296735.1). Taxonomy (NCBI): domain Eukaryota; kingdom Metazoa; phylum Chordata; class Mammalia; order Afrosoricida; family Chrysochloridae; genus Chrysochloris; species Chrysochloris asiatica. The sequence goes on from NW_006409100.1 coordinate 158,456, forward strand.
ATCCATATACAGAGAGCTAGCTAAATGGCCAGGAAGTCCTACATTTCCATATGCAGAGTTCTAGGTACAAGTGAGATGAGTCCAACTTGTCTATATAGAGAGTGCAAGCTACATGGCAGAGTGGTGCAACATTTCAATATACAGAGTAATAGATACATGGCAGATGAAACCAACATGTCCATATACTGAGAGTTAGCTACATGGCTGATGAGTCCAACATGTGTATATTTAGAGGGCTAGCTACAAGGCAGATGGGTCCAACATGTCTCTATACAGAGAGCTAGCTACATGGCAGGGTGGTGCAACATTTACATATACAGAGTTCTAGCTACATGGCAGATATGTCCAACATGTCCATATTCTGAGAGATAGCTACATGGCAGACATGTCCGATATGTTCATATATAAACAGCTACATACTTGACAGATCACTCCAAAATCTCCATGTACAGAGAGATAGCTACATGGCAAAGTAGTTCAACATGACCATATAAAGAGTTCTAGCTACAGGGCAGATGTGTCCATCATGTCCATATACTGAGAGCTACATACATGACATATCAGTCCAAAATATCCATGCACAAAGAGCTAGCTACATGGCAGATTAGTCCAAAATGTCCATATACAGAGAGTTAGCTACTTGGAGGGTAGTGCAACATTTCCATATACAGTGTTCTAGCTACATGGTAGATGTGTCCAACATGCCCATATAAAGAGAGCTAGCTACATGGCAGAGAAGTCCTATATGTTTATATCCAGAGAGCTACCTACTTGGCAGATCATTCCAACATATCCATGTACAGAGAGCTACCTACATCGCAGAGTAGTGCAACATTTCCATACACAGAGTTATAGCGACAAGGCAGATGAGTCCAACTTGTTTTTATAAACAGAGCTAGCTACATGCCAGAGTAGTGCAACATTTCCATATACAGAGTTCTAGCTACATGGCAGATGTGTCCAATGAGTTCATATATTGAGGGCTAGCTACATGGCAGAGTAATGCAACATGTCCATACACAAGGTACTATCTAAATGGCTAATGAGTCCAACACGTCCATATGCAGAGAGCTAGCTACATGGCAGACAAGTCCAATATGTTCATATACGGAGCGCTACTTACTTGGCAGATCAGTCCAACATATACATGTACAGAGAGCTAGAATCATGTCAGAGGAGTCCAAAATGTCCATATACAGAGAGCTAGTTACATGGCAGGTTAGTGCAACATTTCCATATTCAGAGTTCCAGCAACATGGCAGATGTGTCCAATGTGTCCATGTACTGAGAGCTAGCTACATGGCAGACAAGTCTAATATGTTCACATACAGAGAGCGAACTATTTAGCAGATCAGTCCAACCTACCCATGTACAGGGAGCTAGGAACATGGCAGAGTAGTGCAACATTTTCATATACATAGTTCTAGCTACATGGCCGATGTATCCAATATGTCCATATACTGAGAACTATATACATGGCACACAAGTACAATATGTTCATATACATAGAGCTAGCTTCATTGCAGGGTAGTGCACTATTTCCATATACCAAGTTCAAACTACATGGCAGATGGGTCCAATGGTTCCATCCACTTAGAGCTACCTACATGGCAGATCAGTCCAAAATATCCATGCACAGAGAGCTAGCTACATGTAAGACGTATCCAAAATGTCCATATACAGAGAGCTAGTTACATTAAAGAGTATTGCATCAATTTCATATACAGAGTTAAAGCTACTTGGCAGATGAGTCCAAAGTGTTCATATAGTGAGAGCTAGCTACATGGCTGAGTTGTCCATCATGTCCATATAAACAGTACTAGCTACATAGCAGATGTGTCCATCATGTCCATATACTGAGAGCTACATACATGACATATCAGTCCAAAATATCCATGCACAGAGTGCTAGCTACATGGCAGACTAGTCCAAAATGTCCATATACATAGAGCTAGCTACATGGCAGGGTAGTGCCACATTTCCATATACAGAGTACTAGCTACATGGCAGATGAGTCCAAAGTGTTCATATAATGAGAGCTAGCTACATGGCAGACAAGTCTAATATTTTCATATGTAGAGAGCTACCTACTTGGCACATCAATCCAACATATCCATGTACAGAGAGCTATCTACATGGCAGGCAAATCCAAAATGTCCATATAGAGAGAGCTAGCTACATGGCAGAGTAGTGCAACATTTCCATATACAGAGTTCTAGCTACAAGGCAGATGAGTTAAACTTGTCTATATACAGAGAGCTAGCTACATGGCAGGGTAGTTCATCATTTCCATATACAGAGTACTAGATACATGGCAGATGAGACCACCATGTCCATATGCTGAGAGTTGGCTACATGGCTGATGAGTCCAACATGTGTATAGAGGTCTAGCCACAAGGCAGATGGGTTCAACATGTCTATATACAGTGAGCTAGCTACATGGCAGGGTAGTGCAACATTTCCTTATACAGACTCCTAGCTACAAGGCAGATGAATCCAACTTGTCTATACATAGAGACCTAGCTACATGACAGGGTAGTAGAACATTTCCGTATACAGAGTTCTAGCTACATGGCAGATGTGTCCAATGTGTCTATATACTGAGAGTTAGCTACAAGGCAGATCAGTGCAAAATATCCATGCACAGAGAGTTAGCGACATGTAAGACTAGTACAAAATGATCATATACTGAGAGATAGCTACATGGCACGGTAGTGAAACATTTCCATATACAGAGTTCTAGTTACATGGCAGATGAGTCTAACTTGTCTATACAAGGAGAACTAGTTATATCACAGAGTAATGCATCATTTCCATATACAGTGTTCAAGCTACATGGCAAATAAGTCCAACGTGTTCATATACTGAGAGTTAGCTACATGGCAGAGTTGTCCAACATGTCCATATAAAGAGTAGTAGCTACCTGGATAATGAGTCCAACATGTCCATATACTAAGAGCTAGCAATATGGCAGACAAGTCCCATATATTCCTATACAGAGTTCTACCTACATGGCAGATGACTCCAACATGTTCATATACTGAGTGCTAGCTACATGGCAGACACGTACAATATGTTTATATACAGAGAGCTTGCTACAAGGCAGTATAGTGCAACATTTCCATATACCGAGTTCTAGCTACATGGCAGATGAGTCCAACATGTGCATATACTGAGAGCTAGCTACATGGCAGAATAGGCCAACATGTCCATATACAGATTACTAGGTAAATGATATATGAGTCCAACATGAGCATAAACTGAGAGCTAGTTACATGGCATGTCAGTCCAACATGGCCATATACTGGGTACTAGCTACATAGCAGATGTGTCCAATGTGTCCACATACTGAGAGCTAGCTACATGGCAGACAAGTCCAATATGTTCATATACAGAGAGGTAGCTACATGGCAGATCAGTCCAATATATTCATGTACAGAGCGCTAGCTACAAGTCAGACGAGTTCAAAATGCCCATATACATAAAGCTAGCTATATTGCAGACTAGTGTATCATCATTTCCATATACAGAGTTGTAGCTACATGGCAGATGTGTCCAACATGTCCATATACTGAGAGCTAGCTCAATGGCAGAGTATTTCAACATGTCCATACACACGGTACTAGCTACTAGGCATATAAGTCCAACTTGTCTATCTAGAGTGACCTAGCTACATGGCAAAGTAGTGCATGATTTCCTTATACAGCGTTCAAGTTACATGGCAGATGAGCCCAAAATGTTCATATATTGAGAGCTAGCTACATGGCGAAGTAGTGCCACATGACCATATTCAGGGTACTAGCTACAAGGCAGATGAGTCCAACATGTCCATATACTGAGAGCTTGATACATGGCAGAAAAGCCCAATATGTTCATATACAAAGGGCTAGTTACATGGCAGGGTAGTGCAACATTTCTATATACAGAGTTAAAGCTACATGACAGATGTGTCGAAAGTGTCCATATACTGAGAGCTACCTACATGGCAGATCAGTCCAAAATATCCATGCACAGAGAGCTAGCTACATGTAAGACAAGACCAAAATGTCCATATACAGAGAGCTAGCTGCATGGCAGAGTAGTGCATCATTTCCATATACAGAGTTCAAAATACTTGGCAAATGAGTCCAAAGTTTTCATATACTGAGAGCTAGCTACATGGCTGAGTTATCCATCATGTCCATATACTGAGAGATAACTTCATGGCATATTATTCCAAAATATCCATGCACAGGGAGCTAGCTGCATGACAGACTAGTCCAAAATGTCCAATGTCCATATACAGAGAGTTAGCTACATGGCAGAGTGGTGCAACATTTCCATATACAGAGTTCTAGCTACATGGCAGATGACGCCAATATGTCCATATACTCAGAGCCAGCTACCTGACAGATGAGTCCAAAATATCCATATACAGAGAGCTAGCTACATTGCAGTGTAGTGCAACATTTCCATATCCAGAGTTCTAGCTACAAGGCAGATGAGTCCCACATGTCCGTATTCTGAAAACTAGCTACATGACAGAGTACTTCAACATGTCCAATTACAGGGTTCTAGCTACAAGGCAAGTGAGTCCAACTTGTCTATATACAGAGAGCAAGCTACATGGCAGTGCAATGCATAATTTCCATATACAGAGTTTACGCTGCATGGCAGATGAGTCCATAGAGTTCATATACTGAGAGCAAGCTACATGGCAGAGTAGTGCAACATGTTCATATACAGGGTATTAGCTACATGGCAGACAAGTTCTATAAGTTCATATACAGAGAGATAGCTATATGGCAGAATAGTGCAACATTTCCATATAAAGAGTTCTAGCTACAAGGCATATGTGTCCAAGGTGTCCATATACTGAGAGCTAGCTAGATGGCAGAGTAGTCTAACATGTCCATATGCAGGATATTAGATACATGGCAGATGAGTCCAATATGTCCACATACTTAGAGCTATCTATATGGCAGGCAAATCCAATATGTTCATATACAGGGAGCTAGCTACATGGCAGGGTAGTGCAAAACATCTATATAGCGAGTTCTAGCTACAAGGAAGATGTGTCTAACCTGTCTAAATACAGAGAGCAAGCTACATTGCATGGTAGTGCATCATTTCCATATAAAGAGTTCAAGCTACAATGCAGATGAGTTCAAATTGTTCATATACTGAGAGCTAGTTACATGGAAGACGAGTCCAAAATGTCCACATACAGAGAGCTAGCTACATGGCAGAGTAGTGCAACATTACCATATACAGAGTACTAGATACATGGCAGATGAGAACAACATGTCCATATACTGAGAGTTAGCTACATGGCCGATGAATCCAACATGTGTATATGTAGAGGGCTAGCTACAAGGCAGATGGGTCCAAAATGTCTCTGTATAAAGAGATAGCTACATGGCAGATTAGTGAAACATTTCTATATACAGAGTTCTAGCTATATGGCAGATGTGCCCAACGTGTCCATATACTGAGAGCTAGCTACATGGCAGATAGGGCTAATATGTCCATGTTCAGAGAGCTACATACTTGGCAGATCACTCCAACATATCCACTTACAGAGAGATAGTTACATGGCAGACGAGTCCAAAATGTCCATAAACAGAGAGCTAGCTAAATGGCATGGTACTGCAATATTACCATATACAGAGTACTGGATACATGGAAGATGAGACCAACATGTCCATATACTGAGAGTTAGCTACATGGCAGATGAGTCCAGCATGTGTGTATTTAGAGGGCTAGGTACAAGGCAGATGGGTCCAACATGTCTATATACAGAGAGCTAGCTAAATGGCAGGGTAATGCAACATTTCCATATAAAGAGTTCTAGCTACAAGGCAGATGCGTTCAACTTGTCTATATAAAAGAGCTAGCGACATGGCAGAGTAGTGCAACATTTCCATATAGAGAGTTCTAGCTACTTGGCAGATGTGTCCAACGTGTCCATATACTGAGAGCTAGCTACATGGCAGAGTAGTCAAATTTGTCCATATACAAGGTACTAGCTACATGGCAGATTAGACCAAGATGTCCATATACTGAGAGCTAGCTACATGGCAGACTAGTCCACTATGTTCATATACAGAGAGCTAACTACTTGGCAGAAAAGTGCAACAAATTCATGTACAGATTGCTAGTTACCTGGCAGACAAGTCCAAAATGTCCATATACAGAGAGCTAGCTAAATGCAGAGTTGTCCAACATGTCCATATCCAGGGTACTAGCTACATGGCAGATGAGTCCAACATGTCCATATACTGAGAGCTAGCTACATGGCAGACAAGTGCTATATGTTCATATACAGAGAGCTACCTACTTGGCATATCAGTCAAACATATCTATGTACAGAGAGCTAGTTACATGGCAGATGAGTCCAAAATGTCCATATACAGAGAGCTTGCTACATGGTAGGGTAGTGCAACATTTCTATATACAGAGTTCTCACTAAAAGGCAGATGAGTCCAACTTGTCTGTATACAGAGAGCAAGCTACATGGCCAAGTAGTGTAACATTTCCATATTCAGAGATCTAGCTACATGGCAGATGTGTCCAACGTGCTCATATACTGAGAGCTTACTACACGGCAGAGTAGTCCAACATATCCATATACATGGTACTCGTTACATGGCAGATGAGTCCAACATGTCCATATACTGAGAGCTAGCTAAATTTCAGACGAGTCCAAAATGTCCATATACAGAGAGCTAGCTACATGGCAGAGTACTGCAACATTTCTATATTCAGACTTCAAGCTATATGGCAGATGAGTCCAAAATGTTTATATTCTGAGAGCTAGCTACATGGCAGAGTAGTGAAACATTTCCATATACAGAGTTCTAGCCACAAGGCTGATGAGTCCAACTCGGCTACATACAGAGAGCTAGCTACATGCCAGAGTAGTGCATCATTTCCTTATACAGAGTTCAGGCTACATGGCAGATGAGTCTAAAGTGCTCATACACTGTGAGCTACCTACATGACAAAGTAGTCCAACATGTCCATATAAAGAGTACTAGCTAACTGGCAAATGAGTCCAACATATCCATATACTGTGGGCTAGCAAGATGGCAAGCAAATCCAACATATTCATATACAGAGAGGTAACTACTTGTCAGATCAGTCCAACATATCGATGTACAGTGAGCTAGCTACATGGCAGTTAATTCCAAAATTTCCATATAAAGAGAGTTAGCTACATGGCGGGGTAGTGCATCATTTCCTTATACAGAGTTCTAGCTACCTGGCAGATGTGTCCCACGTGTCCATATATTGAGAGCTACCTACATGGCAGATCTCTCCAAAATATCCAGGCACAGAGCGCTAGCTACACTGCAGACGTGTCCAAAATGTCCATATAGAGAGAGCTAGCTATAGGCAGGGTAGTGCAACATTTCCATATACAGAGTTCTAGCTTCAAGGCAGGTGACTCCAACTTATCTATATACATGGTAGGTGTGTCCAACATGTCCATATACAGAGAGCTAGCTACATGGCATAGAAGTCCTATATGTTCATATCCAGAGAGCTACCTACTTGGCAGATCAGTCCAACATATACAAGTACAGAGAGCTAGGTACATGGCAGACAAGTCTAAAATGTCCATATACAGAGAGCTAGCAACATGGCAGGGTAGGGCTACATATTAATATATAGAATTCTAGCTACAAAGAAGATGTGTCCATCTTGTCTATATATAGAGAACAAGCTACATGGCAGAGTAGTGCATCATATCCATATACAGACTTCTAGCTACATGGCACATGAGTCCTACATGTCCATATACTGAAAGCTATCTAAGTGGAAGAAAATTCCAATATGTTCATACACAGAGAGCTAGCTACATGCCAGGGTAGTGCAACATTTCCATATACAGAATTCTATCTACATGGGAGATATGTCCAGCTTTTCCATATACTGAGTATCAGCTACATGGCAGAGTAGTCCAACATTTTCAAATAAAGTGTAGTAGCTACCTGGCTACTACATATCCATGTACTGAGAGCTAGCAACATGGCAGACAAGTCCCATATATTGTTATACAGAGAGATACCTATTTGGTAAATCGGTCTAATGTATCCATGTACACAGAGCTAGCTTCATGGCAGACGAGTCCAAAATGTCCATATACAGAGAGCTAGCTTCATGGCAGGATAGTGTTACATTTCCATATAAAGAGTTCTAGCTACAAGGCAGATGAGTCCACTTGTCTATATCCAGAGAGCTAGCTACATGGCAGAGTAGTGCCACATTTCCATATTCAGAGTTCTAGCTACATGGCAGATGTGTCCAACGTGTCCATATACAGAGAGCTAGCTACATGGCAGAGTAGTCCAACATGTCCATATACATGGTTCTAGCCAAAAGGCAGAGGAGTCCAACTTGTCTAACTACAGTGACCTAGCTACATGCTAAAGTAGTGCAAGATTTCCATATACAGAGTTCAAACTACACGACAGAGGAGCCCAAGGTGTTCATATATTGAGAGCTATCTACATGGAGCTCTGGTAGCGTAGTGGTTACAAATCGGGCTGCGAACCTTAAGGTCAGCGGTTCGAAACTACCAGCTG
>NW_006409100.1:183156-199446 GCF_000296735.1 Chrysochloris asiatica
GTAGAAAGCCTCATCTTTCTCCCGCGGAGCAGCTGGTAGTTTCGAACCGCTGACCTTAAGGTTCGCAGCCCGATTTGTAACCACTACGCTACCAGAACTCCTTGACGAATGCAAAATTTCCATAAACAGAGAGCTAGCTATATTGCAGGGAAGTGCAACATTTCCATATACAGAGTTCTAGCTATAAGGCAGAGGAGTCCAACTTGTCTATATACAGAGACCTACATGTAAGAGTAGTGCAACATTTCCATTTACATAGTTCTACCTACCTGGCAGATGTGTCCAACTAGTCCATATACTGAGAGCTGGCTACATGGCAGACAAATATATTATGTTCATACACAGAGAGCTACCTAAGTGGCAGATCAGTCCTACATATCCATATACAGAGAGCTAGCTACATGGCAGAGGAGTCCAAAATGTCCATATACAGAGAGCTAGCTCCATGGCAGGGTAGTGCAACATTTCCATATACCGAGTTTTAGCTACATGGCAGATGAGTCCAACATGTCCATGTTCTGAGAGCTACCTACATGTTAGACAAGTCCAATAGGTTCATATACTGAGAGCTACCCACTTGACAGATCAGTCCAACATATGCATGTACAGAGAGCTAGCTACATGGCAGGTGACTCCAAATTGTCCATATACAGAGAACTAGCTACATGGCAGGGTAGTGCACTATTGCCATATACAGAATTCTAGCTACAAGGCAGATGAGTGCAACTTGTCTATAAACAGAGAGCTAGTTACATGGCAGAGTAGTGCAACATTCCCATATACAGAGTTCTAGCTACATGACAGATGTGTCCAACATGTCCAAATACTGATAACTAGCTCCAAGGCATAGTAGTCCAACATGTCTATATACAGGGTACTAGCTACATGGCAGATGAGTCCAAAATGTCCATATACAGATAATTAGCCACATGGCATACAAGTTCAATATGTTTATATACAGATAGCTACCTACATGGCAGATCAGTCCACCATATCCATGTACAGAGAGTTAGCTACATGGCAGACGAGTCCAAAATGTCCATATACAGAAAGCAAGCTACATGGTAGAAGAGTGAAAGTGTTCATATACTGAGAGCTAGCTACATGGCAGAGTAGTCCAAAATGTCCATGTACAGGGTACTAGCTACATGGCAGATGAGTCCAATATGTTCATATACAGAGAGCTAGCTACATAGCAGGGTAGTGCAACATTTCCATATACAGAGTTCTAGACACATGGCAGATATGACTAACGTGTTCATATAATGAGAGCTAGCTACATGGCAGAGTAATCCAACATGTCCATATATATGTTTCTCGCTACATGGCAGATCAGTCCAACATGTCTATATACAGGGTAAAAGCTACATAGCAGAGGTGTACAACGTGTCCATATACTGAGAGCTATCTACATGGCAGACAAGTCCAATATTGTCATCTACAGAGAGCTAGCTACATGGCAGATCATTCCAACAAATCCATGTATAGAGAGCTAGCTAGATGTCAGATGAGTTAAACATGTCCATATACAGAGCGCTAACTACATGGCAGATTAATACATCATTTCCAAACACAGAATTGTAGCTACATGGCAGATGTGTCCAACGTGTCCATATACTGAGAGCTAGATACATGAAAGAGTAGTCCAACATGTATATATACAGGGTACTAGCTACAAGGCATATGAGTCCAACTTGTCTATATACAGAGAGCTAGCTACATGGCAGAGTAGTGCAGCATTCCCATATACAGAGTTCTAGCTACATGGCAGATGTGTCCAACATGTCCAAATACTAAGAATTAGCTCCATGGCATAGTAGTCCAACATGTCCATATACAGGGTACTAGCTACATGGCAGACAAGTCCAGCATGTCCATATAATGAGAACTATCTACATGGAAGAGAAGTCCAACATGTCCATGTGCATGTTACTAGCTACATGGCAGATCAGTCCAACATATCCATATACAGGGTAGAAGCTACATAGCAGATGTGTCCAACATGTCCATATACTGAGAGCTATCTACGTGGCAGAAAAGTCCAATATGTTCACATACAGATAGCTAGCTACATGGCAGATGAGTCCAACAAATTCATGTACAGAGAGCTAGCTACATGTCAGATGAGTTCAAAATGTCCATATACAAAGAGCTAGCTACATGGCAGACTAGTGCACCATTTCCAAATACAGAGGTCTAGCTACATGGCAGATGTGTCCAACGTGTCCATATACTGAGAGCTAGCTACATGACATAGTCCAACATGTCCATTTACAGGGTACTAGTTACAAGGCAGACGAGTCCAACATGTCCATATACTGAGAGCTAGCTACATGGCAGAAAAGTTCAATATGTTCATATACAGAGAGCTAGCTTCATGACAGATCAGTCCTAAATATCCATTCACAGAGAGCTAGTGACATGTCAGATGAGTCCAAAATGTCCATATACAGAAAGCTGGCAACATGGCAGAGTAGTGCATAATTTCCATATACAGAGTTTAAGCTATATGGCAGATGAGTCCAAAGTATTCATATTCTGAGATCAAGGTACATGGCTGAGAAGTCCTTTATGTCCATAAAATCAGTACTGGCTATATGGCAGATGTGTACAATGTGTCCATATACTGACAGCTACCTGGCTATATGGCAGATATGTCCAAAATATCCATGCACAGAAAACTAGTTACATAGCAGACGTGTCCAAAATGTCCATATACAGAGAGCTAGCTATACGCAGGGTAGTGCAACATTTCCATACACAGAGTTCTAGCTACAAGGCAGATGAGACCAATGTGTCTATATACAGAGAGCTAGCTACATGTCAGAGTAATGCAACATTTCCATATACAGAGTTCTAGCTACATGGCAGATGTGTCCAACGTGTCCATATCCTGAGAGCTAGCTAGCTAAATTGCAGAGTATTCTAACATGTGCATATTCAGGGTGCTAGATACATGGAAGATGTGTCCAGCGTGTCCGTATACGGAGAGCCATCTACATGTCAGACAAGTCCAGTATGTTCATATACAGAAAGACACCTACGTGGCAGATCAGTGCAACATATCCATGTACAGAGAGCTAGTTACATGACAGACAAATCCATAGTTTAAATATACCGAGAGCTAGCTCTATAGCAGCGTACTGCAACATTTCCATATACAGAGTTCTAGTTACAAGGTAGATGAGTTCAACTTTTCTATATACTGCGAACTAGCTACATGTAAGAGTAGTACAACATTTACATATACAGAGTTCTAGCTACATGGCAGATGTATCCAACGTGTCCACATACTGAGAGCTAGCTATATGGCAGACAAGTCCAATATGTTCATAAAGAGAGAGCTACCCACTTAGCAGATCAGCCCAACGTATCCATGTACAGAGAGCGAGCTACATAGCAGAAGAGTCCAAAATGTCCATATACAGAGAGATAGCTACATGGCAGGGTTGTCCAACATTTCCGTATACAGTGTTCTAGCTATACGGCATATGACTCCAACTTGTCTATATACAGAGAGCTACTTTCATGTCAGTATAGTGCAACATTTCCATATATAGTGTTCTAGCTACCTGGAAGATGTGTCCACCGTGTCCATATACTTAGACCTAGCTACATGGTCGACACGTGCAATATGTTCATATATAGCGAGCTACCTACTTGGAAGACCTGTCCAACATATCCATGTATAAAGAGCTAGCTACATAGCAGATGAGTCCAAAATGTCCATATACAGAGAGCTAGCTACATGGCTGATCAGTCCAACATATCCATGTACAGAGAGCTAGTTACATGGCAGATGAATCCATAATTTCCATATACCGAGAGCTAGCTGTATTGCAGGGTAGTGCAACATTTCCATATACAGAGTTCTGCTACAAGGCAGAGGTGTTCAACTTCTCTATATACCGAGAGCTAGCTACATGTAAGAGTAGTGCAACATTTCCATATAGAGAGTTCTAGCTACATGTGAAATGTGTCCAACGTGTACACATACTGAGAGCTAGATATACGGCAGACAAGTCCAAAATGTTCATATACAGAGAGCTACCTACTTAGCAGATCAACCCATCATATCCATGTACATAGAGCTAGCTAAATGGCAGAAGAGTCCAAAATGTCCATATACAGAGAGATAGCTACATGGCAGGGTTGTCCAAATTTCCATATACAGTGCTCTAGCTACAAGGCATATGACTCCAACTTGGCTATATACAGAGAGCTAGCTTCATGTCAGAATACTGCAACATTTATACATACAGAGTTCTAGCTACATGGCAGATGTGTCCAGTCTGTCCATATACTTAGACCTAGCTACATGGTAGACAAGTGCAATATGTTCATATATAGAGAGCAACCTACTTGGCAGATCTGTGTAACATATCCATGTACAGAGAGCTAGCTATATGGCTGAGGAGTCCAAAATGTCCATATACATAGAGCTAGGTACATGGAAGTGTATTACCACTTTTCCATATACAGAGTACTAGCTACATGGCAGATGTGTCCAACTTGTCCATATACTGAGAGCTAGTTACATGGCAGAGTAGTTCAACATTTCCATATACAGAGATCCAGCTACATGACAGATGTGTCATGAGAGCCACCTACATGGCAGAAAAATCCTATATGTTCATATACAGAGAGCTACCTACTTGGCTGATCAGTCCAACATATCCATGTACAGAGAGCTAGCTACATGGCAGACTAGTCCTAAACTTCCATATACAGAGTACTAGATACATGGCAGTGTAGTGCAACATTTCCATATACAGAGATCTAGCTACAAGGCAGATGATTCCAACTTGTCTATATACAGAAAGCTAGCTACATGGCAGAGTAGTGCAACATATCCATATAGAGAGTTCTAGCTATATGGAAAATGTGTCCATCATGTCCATTTCCTGAGAGCTAGCTACATGAACGAGTATTCCAACATGTCCATATTCAGTATACTAGCTACATGGTAGATGTGTCCAACGTGTCAACATACTGAGAGCCACCTACATGACAGCCATGTCTAATATGTTCATATACAGAGAGCTACCTACTTTGCAGATCATTCCAACATATCCATGTACAGAGAGCTAGCTACATGGAAGATGCATTCAGAATGTCCATATACAGAGATCTAGCTACATGGCAGGGCAGTGCAACATTTTCATATACAGAGTTCTAGCTACATGGCAGAAGTGTCAAAGCTGTTCATATACTGAGAGCTAGTTACATGGTATAGTAGTCAAAAATGTCCATATTCAGAATACTAGCTACATGGTAGATGTGTCCAACGTGTCAAAATACTGAGAGCCACCTACATGGCTGACAAGTCCAATATGTTCATATAAAAAGAGCTACCTCATTCGCAGATTAATCCAACATATCCATGTACAAAGAGCTAGCTACATGGCAAATGTGTCCAACTTGTCTATATACAGAGAGATAGGTTCATGGCAGAGTAGTGCAACATTCCCATATTAAGAGTTCTAGCCACATGGTAGATGCGTCCAAAGTGTCCATAAATGAGAGGTAGCTACATGACAGAGAAGTCCAATATGTTAATATACCTACTTGGTAGATCAGTCCACCTTATCCATGTACAGAGAGCTAGCTACATGGCAAACAAGTCCAAAATGTCCATATTCAGAGAGCTAGCTACATGGCAAAGTATTGCAAACATTTCCATGTACAGAGTTCTACCTACATGGCAGTTGTGTCCATCGTGTCCATATACTGAGAGCTAGCTACATGGCCGAGTAGACCAACAAGTCCATATTTAGGACATTAGCTACATGGCAGACGAGACCAAAATGTATATATACAGAGAGCTAGTTACACTGCAGGGTAGTGCAACATTTCCATATACAGAGTTCTAGCTACAAGCCAGATAACTCAAACTTGTCTATATACAGAGAGCTACGTACATGGCAGAGTAGTGCAACATTTCCATGTTAAGAGTTCTAGCTACATGGCAGATGTGTCCAAAGTGTCCATAAATGAGAGGTTGCTACAATTCAGACAAGTAAAATATATTCATATACAGAGAGCTACATACTTGGCAGAAAGCTAGCTACATGGCAGACAAGTCCAAAATATCCACATTCAGAGGCCTGGCTACACGGCAGAGTATTGCAAACATTTCCATATTCAGAGTTCTAGCTATAAGGCAGAAGAATCCATCTCCTCCATATACAGAGAGCAAGCTACATGGCAGACGAGTCCAAAATGTCTGTATGGATAGAGCTAGCTACATGGCAGAGTAGTGCAATGTTTCCATTTACAGAGTTCTATCTACATGGCAGATGTGTCACACGTGTCCATATACAGAAAGTCACCTACATGGCAGACAAGTCCAATATGTTCATATACAGAGAACTACCTACTTGGCAGATCAGTCCAACATATTTATGTACAGAGAGCTAGCTACATGGCAGACGACTCCAAAATGTCCATATACAGACAGCTAGCTACATGGCAGGGTAGTGGAACATTTCCATATACAGAGTAGTAGCAACATGGCAGATGAGTCCATCATGTCCATATACTGAGAGTGAGCTACATGGTAGATGAGTCCAGCATGTGTATATTTAGAGGCTTAGGTACAAGGTAAATGAGTCCAACTTGCCTATATACAGAGAGCTAGCTACATGGCAAGGTAGTGCAACATTTCCATATACAGAGTTCTAGGTACATGGCAGATGTGTCCAATGTGTCCATACACTGAGAGCGAGCTAAATGGCAAAGCAGTCCAACTTGTCCATATACAGGATACTAACTCGATGACAGATTAGTCCAACATGTCCATATATTGAGAGCTAGCTACATGGTAGAAAAGTCCAATATGATCATATAAAGAGAGTTACCTACGAGGCCGATGAGTTCAACAAATCCATGTGCAGACAGCTAGCTACATGTCAGATGAGTCCAACATGTCCATATACTGAGAGCTGGCTATATTGCACGGTTGTGCAACATTTCCATATACAGAGATCTAGCTACAAAGCAGATGAGTTCAACTTGTCTATATATTGAGAGATAGCTACATGTAAGGGTAGTGCAATATTTCCATATACAGAGTTCTAGCTACATGGCAGATATTTTCAATGTGTCCATATACTGAGAGCTAGCTATATGGCAGACAAGTCCACTACGTTCATATACACAGAGCTACCTACTTAGTCGATCAGCCCAACATACCCATGTACAGAGAGATAGCTACATGGCAGAAGAGTCAAAATGTCCATATACAGAGAGTTAGCTACATGGCAGGGTAGTTCAACATGTCCATATACACTGTTCTAGCTACAAGGCATATGACTCTAACTTGTCTATATACAGAGAGCTAGCTTCATGTCAGAAGAGTGCAACCTTTCCATATACAGAGTTCTAGCTACATGGCAGATGGGTCCAACATGTCCATATACTTAAACCTAGCTACATGGTAGACAAGTGCATTATGTTCATATACAGAGAGCTACCTACTTGTCAGATCTGTCCAATATATCCATGTACAGAGAGCTAGCTACATGGCAGACATTTCTAAAATGTCCATATACAGAGCTAGCTACATGGCAGGGTATAGCCACTTTTCCATATACAGAGTATTAGCTACATGGCAGATGTGTCCAACATGTCCATATACTGAGAGCTAGTTACATGGCAGAGTCGTGCAATATTTCCACATACAGAGATACAAGGCAGATGAGTCCAACTTGTCTATATTCAGAAAGTTAGCTACATGGCAGAGTAATGCAACATATCCATATAGAGAGTTGTAGGTACATGGTAGATGTGTTCAATGGGTCCATATACTGAGAGCTAGCTACAAGACAAAGTTGTGCAACATGTCCATATACAGGGTACTAGATACATGGCAGATGAGTCCAACATGTCCACGTACTGAGAGCTAACTACATGGCAGACATGTCCAATATGTTCATATACAGAGAGATAGCTACATGGCAGATCAGTCCAAAATATCCATTCACGGAGAGCTAGTGACATGTCAGATGAGTCCAAAATGTCCAAATACAGAGAACTAGGTACATGGCAGATTAGTGCATCATTTCCATATACAGAGTTCAAGCTACATGGCAGATGAGTCCAAAGTGTCCATATACTGAGAGCTACCGACATGGCAGATAAGTCCAATATGTTAATATACAGAGACCTAACTACTTGGCAGATCAGTCCAACATATCAATGTACAGAGAGCTAGCTACCTGGCAGACAAATCCAAAATGTATATATACAGAAAACTAGCTACATGGCAGGGTAGTGCAACATTTCCATATAAAGAATTCTAGCTATAAGGCAGATGAGTACAAATTGTCTATATACAGAGAGCTAGGTACATGACAGAGCAGTGCAACATTTCCTTATTAAAAGTTCTAGCCACATGGCAGATGTGTCCAAAGTGTCCATAAATGACAGGTAGCTACATGGCAGACAAGCCCATTATTTTCATATACAGAGAGCTACCCACTTGGCAGATCAGTCCAACATATCCATGTACAGAGAGCTAGATACATGGCAGACAAGTCCATAATGTCCATATACAGAGACCTAGCTACATGGCAGGGTAGTGCAATAATTCCATATACAGAGTTCTAGCCACTTGGCAGATGTGTCCATCGTGTCCATTTACTGAAAGCTATCTACATGGCCGAATAGTCCAACATGTCCATATTCAGGATACTAGCTACATGGCAGATGTGTCCAACGTTTCCATATAATGAGAGCCACCTACATGGTACCCAAGTGAAATATGTTCACATACAGAGAGCTACCTGCTTTGCAGATGAATACAACAAATCCATGTACAGAGAGCTAGCTACATGACAGACGTGTCCACAATGTCCATATACATGGCAAGGTAGTGCAACATTTCGATATACAGAGTTCTAGCTAAATGGCAGATGTGTCAAAGCTGTCCATATACTGAGAGCCACATACATGGAAGCCAGGTCCAATATGTTCATATACAGAGAGCTACGTACTTCGCAGATCAGTCCAACATATCCATGTGCAGAGAGGTAGCTACATGGCAGAGTAGTGCAACATTTCCATAAATAGAGTTCTAGTTACATGGCAGATGTGTCAAAACTTTCCATTAACTGAAAGCAACCTACATGGCAGACAAGTCCAATATGTTCATATACATTGAGCTTCCTATTTGGCAGATTAGTCCAACATATCCACGTACAGGGAGCTAGCTAAAAGGCAGATGAGTCCCAAATTTCCATATGCCGAGAGCTAGCTACAAGGCAGGGTAGTGCAACATTTCCATATACAGAGTTCTAGCTATAAGGCATAAGAGTCCAACGAGTCCATATACAGAGAGCTAGCATCATGGCAGAGTAGTACAACGTTTCCACATACAGAATTCTACCAACATGGCAGATGTGTCTCACGTGTACATATTCAGAATGCTATCTACATGGCAGATGTGTCCCACGTTTCCATATACAGATAGCCACCTACATGACAGACAAGTCCAATATGTTTATATACAGAGATCTAACTACTTGGTAGATCAGTACAACATATCTATATACAGAGAGCTAGCTTCATGGCAGGGTAGTGCAACATTTCCATATAGAGTGTTTTTGATACATGGCAGGTGACACAAACATGTCCATATGCTGAGAGTTACCTACATGGCAGATGAGTCCAACATGTTTATATTTAGAGGGCTGGCTACAAAGCATATGAGTACATGATGTCTATATACAGAGAGCTATCTACATGGCAGGGTAGTGCAACATTTCCATATACAGACTCCTAGCTACAAGGCAGATGAGGCCAACTAGTCTATATAAAGAGAGCTAGCTACATGGCAGATTAATGCTACATTTCCATATACAGATTTCTAGCTACATGGCAGATGACTCCAACATGTCCATATACTGAGAGTTAGCTACATGGCAGACACGTCCAAAATGTACATATACACAGAGTTAGCTACATGGCAGGGTGGTGCAATATTCCCATATGCAGAGTTCTAGCTACATTGCAGATATACCCCACGTGTCCGTGTACTGAGAGCTAGTTACATGCCAGAGTAGTTCAACAAGTCCATATACAGGGTACTAGATACATGGCAGATGAGTTCAACTTGTCCATATACTGAGAACTAGCTAATTGGCAGAGTAGTCCAACATGTCCATGTACAGGGTACTAGCCACAAGGCAGATGAGTCCAACTTGTCTATATTCAAAGAGCTAGCTACATGGCAGCACAGTGTATCATTTCCATATACAGAGTTCAAGCTACATGGGAGATGAGTCCAAAGTGTTCATATATTGAGAGCTAGCTACATGGCAGGGTAGTGCAACATGTCCATATACAGGGTCCTAGCTACATTGCAGATGAGTCCAACATGTCCATATACTGAGAGCTAGCTACATGGCAGATAAGTTCAATATGTTCATATACAGAGAGCTAGCTACATGGCAGAGTAGTGCAACATTTCCATATAAAGAGTTCTAGCTACATGGCAGAAGTGTCCAAGGAGTCCATATATTGAGAGCTAGCTCCATGTCAGAATAGTCCAACATGTCCATATACAGGATACTAGCTACATGGCAGATGAGTCCAATATGTCCATATATTTAGAGCTAGCTATATGGTAGACAAGTCCAATATGTTCATATACAGGGAGCAAGGTACAAGGGTGGGTAGTGCAAAATATCCATACACCGAGTTCTAGCTACAAGGCAGATGAGTCCAACTTGTCTATTTACAGAGAGCTAGCTACATGGGAGGGTAGTGCAACATTTCCATATACAGCATACTATCTGTATAGCAGATGTGTCCAACATGTCCATATACTGAGAGCTAGATACATGGCAGCCAAGTACAATATGTTCATATACAGAGAGCTAGCTACATGGCAGGGTAGTGCAATATTTGCATATACAGATTTCAAGCTTCATGGCAGATGAGTTCAAAGTGTTCATATACTGAGAGCTAGCTACAGCGAAGAGTAGTCCAACATGTCCATATAATGAGTACTAGCGACCTGGCTAATGAGTTCAACATGTCCATATATTGAGAGCTAGCTACATGGCAGTGTAGTCCAACATTTTCATATACCGAGAGCTAGCTACTTTGCAGATCAGTCCAACATATCAATGTACAAAGAGCTAGCTACATGGTAGACGAGTCAAAAATGTCCATATACAGATAACTAGCTAAATGGAAGATAGTTCAACATGTCCATATACAGGGTATTCGCTACAAGGCAAATGAGTTCAACATGACCATATATTGAGAGCTAACTACATGGCAGAGTAGGCAAAAATGTCCATATACATGTTACTAGCTACATGGTAGATGAGTCCAACATCTCCATAAACTGAGAGCTAGAGATACATGGCAGATCAGTGCAACATGTCCATATACAGGGTACTAGCTACTTAGCAGATGTGTCCAACGTGTCCCTATACTGAGAGCTAGCTACATGGCAGACAATTCCAATATGTTCATATACAGAGAGCTACCTACATGGCAGATCAGTCCTACATATTCATGTACAGAGAGCAAGCTACATGTAAGATGAGTCCAAAATGTCCATATATAGAGAGCTAGCTGTATGGCTGACTAGTGCATCATTTCCATATACAGCGTTCTAGCTACATGGCAGATGAGTCCAACGAATCTATATACCCAGAGCTAGCTACATGGCAGAGTAGTGCAACATTTCCATATACAGAGTTCTAGATACATGGCAAATGTGTCCAACATGTCCGTATACTGAGAGCTAGCTACATGGAAGAGAAGTTCCACATGTCCATATACAGGGTGCTAGCTACATGGCAGATGAATCCAACATGTCCATATACTGAGAGTTAGCTATATGGCCGACACGTCCAGTATGTTCATATACAGAGAGCTACCTAGTTGGTAGATCAGTCCAACATATTCATGTACAGAGAGCTAGCTACATGGAAGACGAGTTCAAAATGTCATATACAGAGAGCTAGCTACTTTGCAGAGTAGTCCAACATGTCCATATACAGATTACTAGCTACAAGCAGATGTGTCCAACTTGTCAATATACTGAGAACTAGCTACATGGCAGAGTAGTGTCACATGTCCATATTCAGTGTAGTAGCTACATGGCACTTGAGTCCAATGTCTCCATATATTGAGAGCTAAATACATGGCAGAGAAGTCCAATATGTTCATATACAGAGAGCTTGCTACATGGCAACGTAGTGCAACATTTCCATATACAGAGTTCAAGCTACATGGCAGATGTGTCCAATGTGTCCATATACTGAGAGCTATCTACATGGCAGATCAGTCCAAAATATTCATGCACAGAGAGCTAGCTACACATAAGACGAGTCCAAAATATCCATATACAGAGAGCTAGCTACATGGCATAGTGCATCATTTCCATATACAGAGTTCAAGCTACTTGGCAGATGAGTCCAAAGTGTTCATATACTGAGAGCCAACTATATGGCTGAGTAGTCCATCATGCCCATATAAACAGTACTAGCTACATGGAAGATGATTCCAACATGTCCATATACTGAGAGCTACCTACATTGCATATCAGTCCAAAATATCCATTCACAGAGAGCAAGCTACATGAGAGACAACTCAAAAATGTCCATAAACAGAGAGCTTGCTAAATGGCAGGGAAGAGCAACATTTCCATATACAGTGTTCTAGCTACAAGGCAGATGAATCCAACATGTCTATATTCAGAGAGCTAGCTACACGGCAGGGTAGTGCAACATTTCCATATACAGAGTACTAGATACATAGCAGATGAAGCCAACATGTCCATATGCTGAGAGTTAGCTACATGGAAGGTGAGTTCAACATGTGCATATTTCGAGGGTTAGCTAAAACACAGATAAGTCCATTATGTGTATATACAGAGAGCTAGCTACATGGCAGGATAGTGCAACATTTCCATATACAGACTCCTAGCTACAAGGCAGATGAGTCCAACTTGTCTATATACAGAGAGCTAGCTACATGGCAGAGTAGTGAAAAATTTACATATACAGGGTTCAAGTTACATGGAAGATGACTCCAACATGTCCGTATACTGAGAGATTGCTACATGGCAGACACGTCCAATATGTTCATATACAGAGAGCTAGCTACATGGCAGGGTGGTGCTACATTCCCATATACAGAGTTTTAGCTACATTGCAGATATGTCCCACGTGTTCATATACTAAGAGCTAGCTACATGCCAGAGTAGTTCCACAAGTCCATATACAGGGTACTACTTACATTGCAGATGAGTCCAACTTGTCCATATACTGAGAACTAGCTACATGGCAGAGTAGTCCAACATGTCCATATGCAGGGCACTAGTCACAAGTCAGATGAGTCCAACTTGTCTATATACAGAAAGCTACCTACATGGCAGCGCAGTGCATCATTTCCGTATACAGAGTTCAAGCTACATGGCAGATGAGTCCAAAGTGTTCATATAGAGAGTTCGCTACATGGCAGAGTAGTGCAACATGTCCATATACAAGGTACTAGCTACATTGCAGATATGTCCCACGTGTCCATATATTGAGAGCTAGCTACGTGGCAGAGTAGTTCAACATGCTCATATACAGGGTACTAGTTACATGGCAGATGAGTCCAACATGTCCATATACTGAGAACTAGTTACATGGCAGAGTAGTTCAACATGTCCATATACAGGGTACTCGATACAAGGCACATGAGTCAAACTTATCTATATAGAGAGCTAGCTACATGGCAGTGCAGTGCATCATTTCCGTATACGAAGTTCAAGCTACATGGCAGATGAGTCCAAAGTGTTCATATACTGAGAACTAGCTACATGGCAGAATAGTACAACATGTCCATATTCAGGGTACTAGCTACATGGCAGATGAATCCAACATGTCCATATAATGAGAGCTAGTACATGGCATACAAATTCAATATGTTCATATACAGAGAGCTAGCTACAATGCAGAGTAGTGCAACATTTCCATATAAAGAGTTCAAGCTACATGGCAGACGTATCCAAGGTGTCCATATACTGAGAGCTAGCTCCAAGGCAGAGTATTCCAACATGTCCATATACAGGATACTAGCTACATGGTAGATGAGTCCAATATGTCCATATATTAAGAGCTAGCTATATGGCAGACAAGTCCAATATGTTCATATACAGTGAGCTAGCTACATGGCAGAGTATTGCAAAATATCCACATATTGAGTTCTAGCTACAAGACAGATGAGTCCAACTTGTCTATATACAGAGGGATAGCTACATGGCAGAGTAGTGCAACATTTCCATATACAAGAGTTCAAGCTAAATGGCAGATGAGTTCAAAATGTTCAGTCCAACATGTCCATATAAAGAGTACTAGCGACCTGGCTAATGAGTCCAACATGTCTATATATTGAGAGCTACCTATATGGCAGAGTAGTCCAACTTGTTCATATAGAGAGTGCTACCTACAATGCAGATCAGTCCAACATATCAATGTACAGAGAGGTAGCTACATGATAGATGAGTCCAACATGTCCATATACAGAGAGCTAGCTAAATGGCAGAGTAGTTCAACATGTCCTTATACAGGGTATTAGCTACATGGCAGATGAGTTCAACATGACCGTATACTGAGAGCTAGCTACATGGCTGAGTAGGCAAACATATCCATATACAGGTTACTAGCTATATGACAGATGATGCCAAATTGTCAATAAACTGAGAGATAGCTACATGGTAGATGAGTGCAACATGTCCATATACAGGGTACGAGCTACATAGCAGATGTGTCCAACGTGTACATATACTGAGAACTAGCTACATGGCAGACAAGTCCAATATGTTCATATACAGAGAGCGAGCTACATTGTAAATCAGTCCAGCATATACATGTACAGAGAGCAAGCTACATGTAAGATGAAACCAAAATGTCCATATATGTAGAGTTAGCTATATGGCTGACTAGTGCATCATTTCTATATACAGTGTTCTAGCTACACGGCAGATGAATCCAACTACTCTACAGAGAGCTAGCTATATGGCAGAGTAGTCCAACATGTCCATATAAAAATTAATAACTACAAGGCAGTTAATCAAACTTGTCTATATACAGAGAGGTAGCTACATGGCAGGATAGTGCAATATTTCAATATACTGAGTTCTAGCTAGATGGCAGATGATTCCAACATGTCCATATAATGAGAGCTAGCTAAATGGCAGACAAGTCCAATATGCACATATAAAGAGAGCTAGCTACATGACAGGGTAGTGCAAGATTTCCTTATACAGAGTTCTAGCTACATGACAGACATGGTCAACATGTCCATGTAATGAGAGCTATCTACATGGAACAGTAGTCCAACATGTCCATAAACAAGGTAGAAGCTACATAGCAGATGTGTCCAATGTGTCCCTATACTTAGAGCTAACTACATGCAGACAAGTTCATATACAGAGAGCTAGCTACATGGCAGAATAGTCCAACAAATCCATCAACAGAGAGCTAGATACATGTCAGATGAAGTCAAAATGGTCCTTATACAGAGAGCTAGCTAAATGGCAGACTAGAGCATCATTTACAAAAACAGATTTCTAGCTACATGGCAGATGTGTCCAACGTGTCCATATACTGAGAGCTAGCTACATGACAGAGTAGTCCAACATGTCCATATACAGGGTATTAGCTACATGGCAGATGAGTCCAAGGTGTTCATATATTGAGGGTTAGCTACATGGCAGAGTAGTGCTATATGTTCATATACAGGGTACTAGCTACATGGCAGATGTTTCTAACATGACCATATACTGAGAGCTAGCTACATGTTAGACAATTCCAATATGTTCATATACAGAGAGCTAGAAACATGGCAGATCAGTCCAAAATATCCATTCACAGAGAGCTAGTGACATGTCAGATAAGTCCAATATATCCATATACACAGAGCTAGCTACATGGAAGTGTAGTGCAATATTTCCACATACAGTGTTCAAGCTATATGGCAGATGAGTCCAAAGTGTTCATATACTGAGAACTAGCTACATGCCTGAGTAGTCCATAAATTTCCATATTAACAGTACTAGCTGTATGGCAGATATGTCCAATGTGTCCATAAACTGAGAGTTACCTACATGGCAGATGAGTCCTAAGTATCCATGCACAGAGAGTTAGCTACATGGCAAACGTGTCCAAAATATCCATATACTGAGAGCTAGCTATATGCATGGTAGTGCAACATTTCCATACAAAGAGTTCTAGCTATAAGGCAGATGAGTCGAACTTGTCTATATACAGAGAGCTAGCT
>NW_006409100.1:199708-201720 GCF_000296735.1 Chrysochloris asiatica
ATGGCAGAGTAGTCCAACATGTCCATATAAAGAAGTCTAGCTACATGGTATATGTGTCCAATGTGTCCTTATACTTAGAGCTAGCTACATGGCAGAGTAGTCCAACATATCCATATACAGGATACAAGCTACATGGCAGATGAGTCCAACATGTCCATATACTTAGAGCTAGCTATATGGCACAAGTCCAATATGTTCATATACAGGGAGCTAGCTACATGGCAGTGTAGAACAACATATCCATATACCGAGTTCTAGCTACAAGGCAGATGAGTTCAACTTGTCTATATACAGAGAGCTAACTACATGGTGGGTAGTGCAACATTTCCATATACAGAGTTCAAGCTACATGGCAGATGAGTTCAAAGTTTTCAAATACTGAGAGCTAGTACATGGCACATTAGTTCAACATGTCCATATAAAGAATACTAGAGTACATAGCAGATGTGTCCAACGTGTCCATATACTGAGAGCCACCAACATGACAGACAAGGCCAATATGTTCATATACAGAGAGCTACCTACTTGGCAGATCAGTCCAACAAATCCATGTACAAAGAGCTAGTTACATGGATGACGAGTCCTAAAGGTCCATATACAGAGACCTAGCTAAATGGCAAGGTAGTGCAACATTTCATATACAGAGTTCTAGCTACAAGTCAGATGAGTCCATCTTGTCTATATATACAGAGAGCTAGTTACATGGAAGAGGAGTGCAACATTTCCATGTACTGAATACTAGCTACATGGCAGATGAGACCAACATGTCCATATACTGAGAGTTAGCAACATGTCAGATGAGTTCAACATGTGTATATTTAGAGGGCTAGCTTCAAGGCAGATGAGTCCAATATGTCTATATACAGAAAGCTAGCTACATGCAGAGTAATGCATCATTTCCATATACAGAGTTCTAGCTACATAGGAGATGATTCCAACATGTCCATATACTGAGGGTAGCTACATGGCAGACAAGTCCAATATGTTCATATACAGAGTTCTAGCTACATGGCAGATATGATCAATGTGTCCAAATAGTGAGAGCTAGCTACATGACAGAGTAGTCCAACATGTCCAAATACAGGGTACTAGCTACAAGGCAGATGAGTCCAACTAGTCCATATACAGAGTTCAAGCTACATGGCAGATGATTGCAAGGTGTTCCTACATTGAGAGCTAGCTACATGGAAGAGTAGTGCAACATGTCCATATACAGTGTACTAGCTACAGGGCAGATGTATCCAAGGTGTCCATATACTGAGCGCTAGTTACATGGTAGACAAGTCCAATATGTTCATATGCAGAGAGCTAGCTACATGGCAGATCAGTCCAACATGTTCATAATACAGAGAGCTAGCTACATGTAAGACGAGTCCAAAATGTCCATATACGTAGAGCTAGCTATATGGCTGACTAGTGCATCATTTCCATATACAGTGTTCTAGCTACACAGCAGATGAGTCCAACTACTCTACAGAGAGCTAGGTATATGGCAGAGTAGTGCAACATTTCCATATACAGAGTTCAAGATACATGGCAGATGTGTCCAACGTGTCCGTATACTGAGAGCTAGCTACATGGCAGATAAGTCCAACATGTCCATATACTGAGAGCTAGCTACAGGGCACACAAGTCCAGTATGTTCATATAGAGAGCTACCTAGTTGGCAGATCAGTCCAACATATTCATGTACAGAGAGTGAGCTACATGGAAAACGAGTCCAAAATGTCCATATACAGAGAGCTAGCTATTTTGCAGAGTAGTCCAACATGTCCATATACAAATTAATAGCTACAAGGCAGATGATCCAACTTGTCTATATACAGAGAGTTAGCTACAAGGCAGGATAGTACCAAATTTCCATATACTGAGTTCTAGCTACATGGCAGATGATTCCAACATGTCTATATACTGAGAGCTAGCTAAATGGCAGACAAGTCCAATATGTTCATATACAGAGAGCTAGCTACATGGCAGGGTAGTGCAAGGTTTCCATATACAGAGTTCTAGCT
>NW_006409100.1:202110-203502 GCF_000296735.1 Chrysochloris asiatica
TCTATATACAGAGAGCTAGCTACCGGGCAGAGTAGTGCATCATTTCCATATACAGAGTTCAAGCTACATGGCAGATGAGTCCAAAATGTCTATATATAGGGAGCTAGCTACATGGCAAAGTAGTGCAACATATCCATATACAGAGTTCTAGCTACATGGCAGTTGAGTCCAACGTGTCCATATACTGAGAGATAGCTATTGGGCAGAGTACTCCAACATGTCCATATACACAGTACTGTGTATATGGCAGCTGAGTCCCACATGTCCATTTACTGAGAGTAGGCTACATGGCAGAGTAGTCCAACATGTCCATATACAGAGTTCTACCTACACGACAGGTGAGTCCAACTTGTCCATATACTGAGATATAGCTATATGTCAGAGTAGTCCAATAGGTCCATATATAGAGTACGATCTACAAAGCAGATCATTCCTACATATCCATGCAGAGAGAGCTAGCTACATGGCAGAGGAATCCAAAATGTCCAAATACAGAGAGCTAGCCACATAACAGAGTAGTGCAACATTTCTATATACAGATTCTAGTTACATGACAGATGAGTCCAACGTGTCCGTATACTCAGAGATAGCTACAAGGCAGAGTAGTCCAACATGTCCATATACAGAGTATTAGCTACATGGCAGATGGGTCTTACATGTCCATATACTGAGAGTGAGCTACATGACAGATGAGTCCAACATGTATATATATAGAAGACTATCTACAAGGCAGATGAATGCAACATTTTCATACAGAGAGAGCTGGCTACATGGCTGATGAGTCCAGCATGTCTAAATTCTGAGTGCTAGCTACATGGCAGACGAGTCCAAAATGTAAATATACAGATAGCTAGCTACATTGCAGAGTAGTGCAACTTTTCCATGTTCAGTGTTCTAGCTACATTGCAGATGAGTCCAACATGTCCATATCCTGATAGCTAGCTACATGGCAGACTAGTGCAACATGTCCATATACAGGGTACTAGCTATATGGCAGATGCGTCCAACATGTCCATATACTGAGAGTTAGCTACGTGAAAGATGAGCCCAATGTTT
Organism: Chrysochloris asiatica; assembly: GCF_000296735.1. Classification (NCBI taxonomy): domain Eukaryota; kingdom Metazoa; phylum Chordata; class Mammalia; order Afrosoricida; family Chrysochloridae; genus Chrysochloris; species Chrysochloris asiatica. The sequence goes on from NW_006409100.1 coordinate 203,167, forward strand.
GAATATATAGGGGACTAGCTCAAGGCAGATTATTCCTACATATTCATACAGAGAAAGTTAGATTCATTGCAAACGAGTTGAACATTCTCACATACAGATGAGTCCAGCATGTCTAAATTCTGAGTGCTAGCTACATGGCAGACAATTCCAATATGTTCATATACAGACAGGTACCTACATGAAAGATCAGTCCAACATATCCATTTTCAGAAAGCTAGCTACATGACAGACGAGTCCAAAATGTCCAAATACAGAGCGCTAGCTACATGGTAGATGAGTCCAACATGTCCATATACTGAGAGTTAGCTACATGAAAGATGAGTACAACATGTGTAT
>NW_006409100.1:214162-218397 GCF_000296735.1 Chrysochloris asiatica
AGTGCAACATTTCCATATACAAAGTTCAAGCTCCATAGAAGAAGAGTCCAACATGTCCATATACTGAGAGCTAGCTATATGCAGACAAGTCGAATATGTTCATATACAGAGTGCTAGCAGGTTAGTGCACCATTTCCATATACAGAGTTCTAGCTACATGACAGACAAGTCGAATATGTTCATATACAGAAAGAGAGCTAGCTACATGGCAGATAAGTCCAACATATGCATGTACAAAGAGCTAGGAACATGTCAGATGAGTCTGAAATGTCCATATACAGAGAGCTAGCTTCATGACAGAGTAGAGCATGATTTCCATATACAGAGTTCTAGCTACATGGCAGATGTGTCCAAGGTGTCCATATACTGATAGCTAGCTACATGACAGAGTAGTCCAACATATCCATATACAGGATACTAGCTACAAAGGCAGATGAGTCCAACACGTCGATATACAGAGAGATAGCTCCATGGCAGGGTAGTGCAACATTTCCATATACAGAGTTTAAGCTACATGGCAGATAAGTCCAAAGTGTTCATATACTGAGAGCTAGTTACATGGCAGGGTAGTACAACATGTCCATATACTTGGTACTATCTACATGGTAGATCATCCAATATGTCCATGTACTGAGAGCTAGCTACATGGCAGACAAGTCCAAGATGTTAATATGCAGAGTGCTAGCTACATAGCAGGGTAGTGCCAAATTTCCATATACTGAGTTCTAGCTACATGGCAGAGTAGTCCAACATGTCCATATGCAGGGTACTAGCTACATGGCAAATGAGTCCATCATATCCATTTACAGAGAGCTAGTTACATGGAAGACGAGTGCAAAATATCCATATACAGAGTTCTAGCTACAGGACATGTGATTCCAACTTTTCTATATGCAGAGACCAAGCTACACGGCAGAGTAATCCAACATGTCCATATATAGAATACTAGCTACCTGGCTAATTAATTCAACATGTCCATATACTGAGAGCTATCCACATGGCAGAAAAATCCAATTTGTGCATATACAGAGAGCTATCTACTTGTCAGATCATTCCAACATATCCATGTACAGAGAGTTAGATACATGGCAGACGAGTCCAAAATGTCCATATACAGAGTACTAGCTACCTGGCTAATGTGTACAACATGTCCATATATTGAAAGCCAGCTACCTTGCAGACAATTCCAATATGTTCATATACAGAGAGCTACCTACTTGGCTGATCAGTCCAACATAACCATTTACAGAGAGGTAGCTACATGACAGATGAACCCAAAATGTCCATATACAGAGACCTAGCTACATGGAAGCGTAGTGTAACATTTTCATATACAGAGTTCTAGCTAAAAGTCAGATGAGTCCAACTTGTCTATATTCAGAGTGCTAGCTACATGGCAGAGTAGTGCAACATATCCATATACAGAGTTCTACGTACATGGCTGATGTGTCCAATGTGTACATATACTGAGAGCAATATACATAGCAGATAAATGCAAAATATCCATGCACAGAGAGCTACCTACATAGCAGATGAGTCCAAAATGTCCATATAAAGAGAGCTAGCTACATGACAGAGTAGTACATCATTTCCACATACAGAGTTCAAACTACATGGTAGATGAGTCCAAAGTGTTCATATACTGAGAGCTAGCTATATGGCAGAGTAGTCCAACATGTCTATATAAAGAGTATTAGCCACCTGGCTAATGAGTCCATCATGTTCATATACTGAGAGCTAGCTACACGGCAGACAAGTCTAATATGTTCATATACAGAGAGCTACCTACTTGCCAGATCAATCCAACGTATCCAAGTACAGAGAGCTAGCTACATGGTAGATGAGTTCAAAATGTCCATATACAGAGAGATAGCTAAATGGCAGAGTAGTGCATCATTTCCATATACAAATTCAAACTACATGGCATATGATTCCAAAGTGTTCATATACAGAGAGCTAGCTACATGGCAGAGAAGAGCATTATTTCCATATACAGAGTTCAAGCGACATGGCAGATGTGTCCAAAATGTTCATGTACTGAGAGCTAGCTACATGACAGAGTAGTCCAACATGTACATATAAAGAGAATTAGCTACCTGGCTAATGAGTGCAACATGTCCATATACTGAGAGCTAGTTACATAGCAGACAAGTCCATTAAGTTCATATAGAGACAGCTACCAGCTTGGCAGATCAGTCCAACATAGCCACGTAGAGAGGTAGCTACATGCCAGAAGAGTCCAAAATACCCATATACAGAGAGCTTGCTATATGGCAGGGTAGTGCAACATATCCATATACAGAGTTCTATCTACAAGGCAGATGAGTTCAACTTGTCTATATGCAGAGGGCTAGCTACATGTCAGAGTAGTCTAACATGTCCATATAAAGAGTACTAGCTACCTGGATAATTAATTCAACATGTACATATACTGAGAGCTAGACACATGGCAGACAAGACCAATATGTTCATATACAGAGAGCTTCCTACTTTACAGATAAGTCCAACATATCCTTGTACAGAGTGCTTGCTACATGGCATACGAGTCCAAATTGTCCATATACAGAGAGTTAGCTACATGGCAGTGTAGGGCAACATTTCCAATTCTAGAGTTTTAGCTACAAGGCAGATTAGTCTAACTTGTCTATATACAGAGAGCTAGCTACATGGCAGGGTAGTGCAACATTTCCATATACAGAGTTCAAGCTACAAGGATGATGATTCCAACTTGTCTAGGTACACAGATAGCTACATGGCAGGGTAGTCCATCATGTCCATATAAAGTGTACTAGCTACCTGACTAATGAGTTCAATGTATCCATATACTGAGAGTGAGCTACATGGTAGAAAAGTTCAATATGTTCATATACAGACAGCTACCTACTTGCCAGATCAGTCCAACATATACATGTACAGAGAGCTAGCTACATGGCAGATGAGTCAAAAATGTTCATATACAGAGAGCTAGCTACATGGCAGAGTAGTGCATCATTTCAATATACCACTTCAAACTACATGGCAGATGACTCCAATGTGTTCATATACTGAGAGCTAGCTACATGGAAGAGTAGTTCAACATGTCCATATAAAGAGTACTAGCTACCTGGCTAATGAGTCAAACATGTCCTTATCCTGAGAGCTAGCCACATGGCAGAGCAGTGCATCATTTCCTTAATCAGAATTCAAGCTACATGGCAGATGACTCCAAAATGTTCATATACTGAGAGCTAGCTACATGGCAGAGTAGTCCAGCATGTCCAAATAAAGAGTACTAGCTACCTGGCTAATGACTCCAACATATCCATATACTGAGAGCTAGCTACATGGCATATAAGTCCAATATGTTCATATACTGATAGCTACCAACTTGGCAGATCACTGCAACATATCCAAGTGCAGAGAGCTAACTACAAAGCAGACGAATTCAAAATATCCATATACAGGGAGCTAGCTACATGGCATGGTAGTGCTACATTTCCATATTCAGATTTCTAGCTACATGGCAGATGTGTCCAACATGTCCATATACTGAGAGCTAGCTACAGGCCGAGTAGTCCAACATGTCCATATACAGGGTTCTAGCTATATGGCAGATGAGTCCAACATATTCCATATACTGAGAGCTAGCTACATGGCAGACCACCCCAATATGTTTATATACAGAGAGCTACCTACTTGGCAGATCACTCCAACATATCCATGTACAGAGAGCTAGTTACATGGCAGACGAGTCCAAAATGTCCATATACAGAGAGCTAGCTACAAGGCAAGGTAGTGCAACATTTAAATAAACAGAGTTCTAGCTACATGGCGTATGTTTCCAACTTGTCCATATACTGAGAGTTATCTACATGGCAGATCAGTTGAAAATATCCATGCACATAGAGAGATGAGTAAAATTGTCCATATACAGACAGCTAGCTACATGGCAAAATAGTTCATTATTTCCATATACAGAGTTCAAGCTACATGGCAGATGAGTCCAAAGTGTTCGTATACTGAGAGCTAGCTTCATGAAAGAGTAGTCCAACATGTCCATATAAAGAGTACTAACTACCTGGCTAATGAGTCCAACATGTTCATATACTGAGAGCTAGAAACATGGCAGACAAGTCCAATATGTTCATACACAGAGAGCTAACTACTTAGCAGATCAGTCCAACATATCCAAGTACAGAGATCTACTAGCTCCATGCAGACGAGTCCAAAATGTCCATATACAGAGAACATTGTAA
>NW_006409100.1:218497-220243 GCF_000296735.1 Chrysochloris asiatica
ATTGTAAGTGGCAGGATTGTGCATCATTTTCATATACAGATTTCTAGCTACATGGTAGATGTGTTCAACGTGTCCATGTACTGAGAGCTACCTACATTGCAAATCAGTCCAACGTGTCCATATACAGGGTAGTAGCTACATGGCAGATGTGTCCAACCTGTCCATATACTGAGTGCTAGCTACATTGCAGATGTGTCCAACATGTACATATACGGGGAGCTAGTTACATGGCAGACATGTTCAATATGTTCATATCTAGAGTGCTACCTACTTGGAAGATCAGTCCAACATACCCATGTACAGAGAGCTAGCGACATGGCAGAGGAGTACAAAATATCCATATACAGAGCACTAGCTACATGACAGGGTCGGGCAACATTTACATATACAGAGTTCTAGCTACAAGGCAGATGAGTCCAACTGGTTTTATTACAGAGAGCTATCTAAAAGGCAGAGTAGAGCAACATTTCCATATATAGAGGTCTAGTTACATGCAGATCTGGTAGTATAGTGGTTACGAATTTGGCTGCGAACCTTAAGGTCAGCAGGTCAAAACTACCAGCCGCTCCGCGGGAGAAAGATTAGGCTTTCTACTCCCATAAAGATTTACACCTTCGGAAACCCTGTACAAGGTGGCTATGGGTCGGAACTGACTTGACAGCACTTAACAACAATAACAACAACTTAACAGTTACATAGTAGATGTGTCCAACGTGTCCATATACTGAGAGCTACTTACATGGCAGATCAGTCCAACACGTCCATATACAGGGAACTAGCTACATGGCAGATGAGTCCAAAATGTGCATATACAGAGAGCTAGCTACAGGGTATGGTAGTGCAACATTTCCATATACAGACTTCTACTTTCAAGGCAGATGAGTCCAACTTGTCTATATACTGAGAGCTATCTACATGGCATAACATTCCAATATGCTCATATACATAAAATTACCTACTTGGCAAATCATTCCAACATATCCATATACAGAGAGCAAGCTACATGCCAGACAAGTCCAAAATGTCCGTATACAGAGAGCTAGCTACATGCCAGGGTAGTAAAACATTTCCATGTGCAGAGTTCTAGCTACAAGACATATAAGTCCAAAAAGTCCATATACAGAGACCTGGCTACATGGCAGGGTAGTCTATATTCAGAGTGCTAGCTACATGGCAGAGTAGTGCAACAGATCCATATACAGTGTTCTAGATACATGGCTGATGTGTCCAACGTCCATATTCTGAAAGCAATCTACAAAGCAAATTCAGTGCAAAATTTCCATGCACAGAGAGCTACCTACATAGCAGATGAGTCCAAAATGTCCATATAAAGAGAGCTAGCGACATGACAGAGTAATGCATCATTTCCATATACAGAGTTCAAGCGAAAAGGCAGATGAGTCCAAAGAGTTCATATACTGAAGCAAGCTACATGTCAGAGTAATCGAACATGCCCATATACAGGGTATTAGCTACCTGGCTAATGACTCCATCATGTCCATATACTAAGAGCTAGCTACATTTCAGATGTGTCCAACATGTTCATATACTGGGAGTTAGCTACATTGCAGACAAGTTCAATATATTTATATACAGAAAGAGATACCTTCTTGGCAGATCACTCCAACATATCCATGTACAGAGAGCTAGCAACATGGCAGACGGATAAAAAATGTCCATATACAGAGTTCTAGCAACATGGCAGATGTGAGTCCAAAATGTGCAAATACTGAGAGCTAGCTACAT